>NW_017190062.1:0-157316 GCF_001704415.2 Capra hircus
AGAGTCAGACATAACTGAGCATGCGTGCACACACACACACACGCGCACACACACCCATATGCCACTGCTCTGGCACCAAGTGTCAGACATGGTTGACCACACACATACACACACACCCAATGCCACTGCTCTGGTGGAGAGTCAGACATGACAGCACACACACACACACATGCACCCACCCATACGCCACTGCTCCAATGCAGAGTCGGACAGTACTGAGCATAAACACAGAGACACACTCACACGCACACTCACATACACCACTGCTCAGGCAGAGTTGGACACTACTGATCACACACACACACACACACACACCCATATGCCCCTGCGCTGGCACAGTTGGACATGACCAAACACACACACATACACACCCATATGCCACTGTTCCACCACAAAGAGGCAGACACTACAGAGTGCATACACACACACACACACACACACACACACACACCCTTATATGCCACTGCTGTGGTGCAAAGAGTTGGACACCACTGAGCACACACACACACATACACCCATATGCCACTGCTCTGGTGCAAAGAGTTGGACACCACTGAGCGCACACACACACACACACACACACACACCCATATGCCACTGTTCTGGTGCAAAGAGACACGACTGAGCATGCACACACACACACACATACCCAATACCACTGTTCAGACACAGAGTCGGACATGACTGAGCTCACACACAACACACACACACACACACCCATACGCCACTGTTATGGTGCAAAGATTTGGACAGGACTGAGCACACAGACACACACACACCCACCAACCCATATGCCACTGCTCTGGTGCAAAGAGTCGGATATGACTGAGCATGCACACATGCACACACACACACACACACCTATACTCCACTGCTCTGGTGCAGAGTCAGACACGACTGAGCATGCACACACACACACGCCACTGCTTTGGTGCAAAGAGTCGGACAGGACTGAGCACAGACACACACTCACACACAGACACACACTCACACACACACAGCCATACGCCTCTGCTCTGGCACAAAGAATTGGACATGACTGAGTATGCATGCACACGTGCACACACATGCATATCCCACTGCTCCAGTGAAAAGAGTCGGACACGAGTCAGCATGTTCATGCACAGACACACCCATATACCACTGCTCTGGCATAGAGTTGCACACAACTGAGCATGCACATACACACACACACACACACACACACACACACACACACACCCATCTGCCACTGTTCTGGCACAAAGAGTCGGACATGACTGAGCATGCACACACACACAGACCCCCATACTTTCTCCACAGGGAGTCTCTGCGCAACAGATAACTTCAAGAATGAGACCCCTCTCAGAAAACCGAGTTGTTACTCCACTGCCTATTATGTCCCAAGCTTCAAGTGGCAAGTGTAAAGAGTTCGACGTTTGGGGTTAGAGACCATAGGTTGGGTTCCAGGCTCAATGAAAGGCACTGGAGTGCGACGCACCCTCCCCCACGCCCGTGGCCTCCCGGCGGGGGGAGGAATTGGGGTGGGAGGGGGCTGGGGTTGCTGCAGGGCCTGCAAGGCCATGGAGCGTACTCACCCGCCAGGTGTTTCGGTTCGGGTTCGGTGGGCTCGTTGGTGGTCGCCCCGAGGGCAGCCTTGGACGCAGACGACCCCATAACTGCGTCGCTAGCTGCCAGCCACGAGGGTAGGCAGCGGAAGCTGGTCCCTCCTCTTCCGGCCAGCAGACTGAGCCAAGACCCGGGCGATGGGAGGGGCACCTGAAATGACGGAAGAAAGACATTGCCTGGCAGCAGGCCTTCACCGCCACTCTGTCTTGCACCCTCTGACGCGGGCCTGCAGAATTATGAGGTGAGGGATGAAGTCGCGAAGCGCTGGGTCTGGGTATAGCGAGTTCAGGCGGGGCAGGACTCCGCGTGAGGCAGAGCATCTCAGGCGACCCAGGCAGACTCGTGGCGTGATAGACCCTCAATAAGAGAATAAACAACCACCATCGAGTGAATATCATGAGAAAGAGGGACATGTTGGGGACCACAGATGAAAGATCTGGAGATCTTTTGGTCTTAGGAAGTTAAGTGGTCATGTGACAGTGCTTTGGAAATCCTTGACCTGGCCTTCTTAGGGAGGCTTCAGTCGCGGGTAATGGGATCTATATATCCTGCCCAAATCCCTGGCCTTCAACCCTTCACCCAGCATCATATATGGAAGTTCATAGACTTCTTAATACTATTTCCTTTACCCCTGCAACCTGTAGTGATCTTACTACTCTCATTCCTGATAGTAATGTATGCTTTCTCTCTCTTTTTCTTCCTTAATTGATCTAGCTAGACAACTATCAATTTGATTGATCCTCTCAAAGGACCACGTTTTGGTTTCATTGATTTTCTCTGTATTCTCTTTTCTATGTCGTTGATTTCTGCTTCTATCTGTATTAATCCATTGCTTCTACTTGCTTGCAGTTTATTTTGCTCTTCACTTTGTAGTTTCTGAAGAGAGGTTTGATTCCTTAAGATTCTTTTTCTATAATAATAGGACATTAGGGTTAAGTACAACTTTTGTTGCTGACAAAGATATTATTTCAGTCTTTTAAATATGATTGAGATCTATTTTATAGAATAGAATATATGCGCTACCAAGATAAATGTTCAGTGTATCCTTGAAAGCTGCATATGTTTTAAATTTATTTTTTTATTGAAGGATAATTAATTGCTTTACAGAATATTGCTGTTTTCTGGCAAACTTCAACATGAATCAGTCCCTCCCATCTCCCTCCCCATCCCACCTTTCTAGGTTGATACAGAGCGCCTGTTTGAGTTTTCTGAACCATACAGCAAATTCCTGTTGGCTATTTCACAAATGGTGATTGCAGCCATGAAATTAAAAGACGCTTACTCCTTAGAAGGAAAGTTATGACCAACCTAGATAGCATATTAAAAAGCAGAGACATTACTTTGCCAACAAAGGTCTGTCTAGTCAAGGCTATGTTTTTTCCAGTGGTCATGTATGGATGTGCGAGTTGGACTGTGAAGAAAGCTGAGCACTGAAGAATTGATGCTTTTGAACTATGGTGTTGGAGAAGACTCTTGAGAGTCCCTTGGACTGCAAGGAGATCCAACCAGTCCATCCTAAAGAAGATCAGTCCTGGGTGTTCATTGGAAGGACTGATGCTAAAGCTGAAACTCCAATATTTTGGCCACCTTATGCGGAGAGTTGACTCATTGGAAAAGACCCTGATGCTGGGAGGGATTGGTGGCAGGAGGAGAAGGGGATGACAGAGGATGAGACGGCTGGATGGCATCACCAACTCAATGGACATGAGTTTGAGTAGACTCCGTGAGTTGGTGATGGACAGAGAGGCCTGGCATGCTGTGATTCATGGGGTCACAAAGAGTTGGACGTGACTGAGCGACTTAACTGAACTGAACTGAATGTAAGTTTCCATGTTACTCTTTCCATACATTTTACCCTCTCCTCCCCTCTCCCCATGTCCATAAGTCTATTCTCTATGTCTGATTCTCCACTGCTGCCCTGTAAATAGTGCCAGGAGCCAGCACGGGAGATCCCATCCATGACCAGGTCATGTGAAGGAGACCTGATAAGCAAGGCTTCAGGACTCGAGGGACTCCCTGGGCCATCCCACCCATGACAAGGTCATGCGGAAGAGACCTGACGAGCAAGGTGGATCTTGAGGGACCCCCTGGACCTGCTCGAGCATCTACCCCCAAACCAGAATCTGTCTGTCTTACTATTTTATGTCTTTTACCAACTCTTCTGTCATTAACAGGTGGCTATCCCCGATCACCTTTTTCTGGAAAAAGTTAACTTAGGGCTTTAGTTAATAAGTCTCCTGGACATGATAGGAGTGTTTCAATTCAAATCCCTCTGATGGCTTTCTAGCTTGCCTGACAAGTTTATCCAGACTCTTGCAGCTACGCTTGTGATTGTTCACAGCCTCCCAACTGTGAGAGGCACAGGAAGCCTAAAACATTCTGAAAATATAGAGCCTTTCGAACAGTTAAAAACTATTAGAGTAGTGCTAATGTAGGATTTCACTGTTGAGCCAATGCTTGCTGCCAAGTTCCCATATCCCTTATCCATTGTGCACCTGGGAATGCATTAGTTAACATAGTTGGAATTTAAGAAAAACAAGCAGTAACCTTGGAATTAACCACATCAGACCTTTGAGCTAATTGGTTCTTTCTTTGTTGTAACTCACTGCACCTTTGCTCCATGAGAAATGTAACTCTAATACTTTCTGAGGCTGACATAGATTAGAAATATAAAGAAAAAAACACTTTGAGGGAAAGTAAGTTTTCTGGTTGAGCAGCCTTTATCAAAAGAGGGTCGTAAAATGTCCACAGGCCTCCAAGGCCAGAAGATAATGTATAAAACATTGTTTATGGGAAAGGTATGCAGAAAAATCCTGGTTTCGATAAGGGCAAAACTGCTGGAGTGTTTGGGCTGATTCTGCATGACTTTGCATCTTTCATTTCCCTCTATGTACAAGTCAAGGTATAAAAGTCCCTTTTGAAAATAAAGTTACAGGCCTTGCTCACCGAAGCTTGGTCACCCCATGTCATTCATTCATTCTCCAACGTCATCCATCCTGAGGGTATCCCTGGACTTTGCTGAGGCTGGACCCTGGCAAAATAGATTCTTCACTACCATTTTTCTAGATTCTGTATATATGCATTAGAATATTATATTTATTTTTCTCTTTCCAACTTACTTCACTTCGTATAATAGGTTCTAGGTTCATCCACCTCATTAGAACTGACTCAAAGGCATACCTTTTATGGCTGAGTAATATTCCATTGTGTATATGTACCACAACTTCTTTATGCATTTATCTGTCTGTGGACATCTAGGTTGCTTCCATGTTCTAGCTATTGTAAATAGTGCTGCAATGAACAATGGGATACATGTGTCTTTTTCAACCCTGATTTCCTCAGGGTATATGCCTAGGATTGGGATTGCTGGGTCATATGGTGGTTTTATTTCTAGTTGTTTTTTTAAGGAATCTCCATACCGTCTTCCATAATGGCTGTATCAATTTACATTCCCACCAACAGTGCAAGAGCATTCCCTTTTCTCCACACCCTCTCCAGCATTTATTGTCTGTAGACTTTTTCATGATGGCCATTTTGACCAGTGTGAGGTGATATCTCATTGTAGTTTTGATTTCCATTTCTCTGATAATGAGCAATGATGAGAATCTTTTCATGTGTTTGTTAGCCATCTGTATGTCTTCTTTGGAGAAATGTCTGTTTAATTATTTTTCCTACTTTTTGATTGGGTTGTTTGGTTTTCTGGTATTGAGTTGCTTGTATATTTTGGAAATTAATCCTTTGTCACTTGTTTCATTTGCTACTATTTTCTCCCATTCTCAGGGTTGTTTTTTCACCTTGCTTGTAGTTTCCTTTGCTGTGCAAAAGCTTTAAAGTTTAATCAGGTCCCACTTGTTTACTTTTGTTTTTATTTCCATTCCTCTAGGAGGTCATAAAGGATGTTGCTTTCACTTATGTCATCAAGTGTTCTGCCTATGTTTTCCTTTAAGAGTTTTATAGTTTCTGGTCTTACATTTAGGTCTTTGAAAGCTGCATTTTTTCTTTTTCCTGTTCAATGCAGTGTTCCATTAAATGTGTTTTACAGTTATTGGTATTGTATCACGAGTAACTGAAGCTCTGTTCATTTGCATTTTTATAGCCTTTCTCCCCGCACCCTGAACTTCAGGTTGGAGAGTTTATTTTGCTATGTCTTCAAGTTCACCGATCTTAGCTTTTGCAGGGTCTAATCTTCTCTTAATCCCGTTTTGGACAGTTTTCATGTCCAATAAGGTATTTTTCATCTCTAGAATTTCCACTTGATTCTTATCTTTCAATGCTCTCTTCATTATGTTTACATTTTCCGTTAAACCCTTGAGGATAGCACAGTAACTATCAAGGTTGTATGCTTATCAACCAATTCCTTCATCTTTGACATTTCTGGCTCTGTTTCTATTGACTTATTTTTGTCTTTGACGTAGCTAACATTTTTTCTGCTTCTTCCTATGCAATTTTGTGTAGATGTCAAATATTGTCAATTTTGCTTCACTGAGTGCTATATTTTTAGATATTTCTTTGCAGAATGCTGAAGTTTGTTTAGACAGGCACATACATTACTTTAATATCTCTTCTATCCTTTCAGCATATGTTTTCTCAAACAGCTTTATTGTTATTTAATTCATAGATGATATTTAAATCATATATCATGGTGCAGTGGTAAAGAATCTACTTACCAGTACAGGAGACCCACGTCTGATCCCTGGGTTGGAAAGATCCCCTGGTGGAGGAAATGGCAACCCAGTCCAGTATTCCTGCTTGGAAAATTCCACGGACAGAGGAGCCCGGAGGGTTGCAGTCCATGGGGTTGCAAAGAGTCAGACACAACTCAGTGACTGAGCAAGCACACTATCATACCATTCACCCATTTAGTCTACAAATTGGTAGTTTTTAGTATATTCAGAGTTGTATGACCAGCACCAGGATCAATTTACAACAATTTACAAAGAAACTCCACACTCATTAGCCATCATTTCTCTTTTCCACCTAAACCTCCCATCCCTCGTCAATCACTATTCTACTTTATGTCTCTGAAGATTTTCCTATTCTGAATATTTCATATGAAAGAACTCAGTCAATATGTGGACCTTTGAAACTGGGCCCTTTCACTTAGCATATATTCCAGCTTCATTCATGTTGTGGCATTAATCAGTACTTCATTTCTTTTTATGACCAAATAATATTCCATTGTATGGATATACTACAATTTATCCATTCATTGATGAACATTTGGGTTGTTTCCCTTTTTGAACTATTGTGAATACTGCTTCACATGCAAGTATTTCTTTCAATACCCTTTTTCAGTTCTTTTAGATACATATCTAGGAGTGGAATTGCATGTTCATATGGTTATTCTGTGTTGAACTTTATAAGGAAGTGCCAAAGTATTTTCCATAGGACTGAACCTTATTACAATTCCACTACCAATGTATAAGGATACCAATTTTTCAACATCCTTGCCAACATTTCTTTTCCATTTATTTAATTATAGCCATCTGAATGGGTGGAAAGTGGTATTGCTTTGTAATTTTCATATACATTTTCCTGATGAATAATAATTCAGTATAATTTTTTCATGAGCTTATTGCAATTTGTGTATCTACTTTGGAGTAATGTCCATTCTGATCCTTTGCTAATATTTTTCTTTTTTTATCCTTTGCTAATTTTTTAATTGGGTTATTTATCTTTTTTCAGCTTTATTGAGGTATGATTAACAAATAAAAATCGTAAATATTTAGGTTGTACACCATGATGTTTTCTTTTAAGGTGTGAAAGATAAGGACTGTGAAATGATCACCATGATCTAGTTAATTAACACATCCATCACCTCCATACTTGAAATATTTTCTGTGGTTAGAACACTTATGATCTATTCTTTTAGCAAATTTCAAGTATGCAATATTATTAATTATGGTCACCATGCTGTGTGTTAGAATCCTAGAACTCATTCATCTTTTTTTAATGAATTCATCTTATAACTGAAAATGTGTATCCTTTCATCAACTTCTCCCCATTTCCCCCAATTCCAACCCCCAGCAAACATTATTCCACTTTCTGGTTATATAAGTTCAACATTTTCAGATTCCATATATAAATGAAATAATATAATATAATAATATATTATATATTATTATATTATATTTGTCATTCTGTGCTTAGCTTATTTCACTTAGCATAATGTCCTCCAGGCTTATGTATCTTGTTACAAATGGCAGAATTTCTTCTTTATTTAATGGCTACATATATATATACACACACACACACACACACACACACACATTTCCTACAGATATATGCCCAAAAGTTGGATTACTGGATCATATGCCTGTTCTATTTCTAATTTTTTGAAGAATCTCCATACTATTTTGGAAATGGATATCAGTTCAGTTCAGTTCTGTCGCTCAGTCGTGTCCAACTTTTTGACACTTCATGAATTGCAGCACGCCAGGCCTCCCTGTCCATCACCAACTCTCAGAGTTCACTGAAACTCACATCCATCGAGTCGCTGATGCCATCCAGCCATCTCATCCTCTGTTGTCCCCTTCTCCCTCTGCCCCCAATCCCTCCCAGCATCAAGGTCTTTTCCAATGAGTCAACCCTTCACATGGGGTGGCCAAAGTATTGGAGTTTCAGCTTCAGCCTCAGTCCTTCCAATGAACACCCAGGACTGATCTCCTTTAGGATGGACTGGTTGGACCTCCTTGCAGTCCAAGGGACTCTCAAGAGTCTTCTCCAACACCACATCTCAAAAGCATCAATTCTTTGGTGCTCAGCTTTCTTCACGGTCCAACTCTCACATCCATACCTGACTACTGGAAAAAACAGCCTTGACTAGACAGACCTTTGTTGGCAAAGTAATATCTCTGCTTTTCCATATACTATCTATGTTGGTCATAACTTTCC
Source organism: Capra hircus (assembly GCF_001704415.2). Taxonomy (NCBI): domain Eukaryota; kingdom Metazoa; phylum Chordata; class Mammalia; order Artiodactyla; family Bovidae; genus Capra; species Capra hircus. Next base: position 8,503 of record NW_017190062.1, read on the forward strand.
TTCCAAGGAGTAAGCATCTTTTAATTTCATGGCTGCAATCAACATCTGCAGTGATTTTGGAGCCCCCCAAAATAAAGTCTGACACTGTTTCCCCATCTATTTCCTATGAAGTGGTGGGACCAGATGCCGTGATCTTAGTTTTCTGAATGTTGAGCTTTAAGCCAACTTTTTCACTCTCCTCTTTCACTTTCATCAAGAGGCTTTTTAGTTCCTCTTCACTTTCTGCCATAAGGGTGGTGTCATCTTCATAGCTGAGGTTATTGATATTTCTCCCAACAATCTTGCTTCTAGCTTGTGCTTCTTCCAGCCCAGCATTTCTCATGATGTACTCTGCATAGAAGTTAAATAAGCAGGGACAATATACAGCCTTGACGGACTCATTTTCCTATTTGGAACCAGTCTGTTGTTCCATGCCCAGTTCTAACTGTTGCTTCCTGACCTGCATATAAGTTTCTCAAGAGGCAGGTCAGGTGGTCTGGTATTCCCATCTCTTTCAGAATTTTCCACAGTTTATTGTGATCCACACAGTCAAAGGCTTTGGCATAGTCAATAAAGCAGAAATAGATGTTTTTCTGGAACTCTCTTGCTTTTTCCATGATCCAGTGGATGTTGGCAATTTGATCTCTGGTTCCTCTGCCTTTTCTAAAACCAGCTTGAACATGTGGGAGTTCACAGTTCATGTATTGCTGACACCTGGCTAGGAAAATTTTGAGCATTACTTTACTAGCATGTGAGATGAGTACAATTGTGTGGTAGTTTGAGCATTCTTTGGCATTGCCTTTCTTTGGGATTGGAATGAAAACTGACCTTTTCCAGTCCTGTGGCCACTGCTGAGTTTTCCAAATTTGCTGGCATATTGAGTGCAGCACTTTCACAGCATCATCTTTCAGGATATGAAATAGCTCAACTGGAATTCCATCACCTCCACTAGCTTTGTTCATAGTAATGCTTTCTAAGGCCCACTTGACTTCACATTCCAGGATGTCTGGCTCTAGGTGAGTGATTACATCATTGTGATTATCTGGGTCATGAAGATCTTTTTCGTACAGTTCTTCTGTGTATTCTTGCCACCTCTTTTTAATATCTTCTGCTTCCGTTAGGTCCATACAATTTCTGTCCTTCTCGAGCCCACCTTTGCATGAAATGTTCCCTTGGTATCTCTAAATTTCTTGAAGAGATCTCTAGTCTTTCCCATTCTGTTGCTTTCCTCTATTTCTTCGCATTGATCACTGAGGAAGGTTTTCTTATCTCTCCTTGCTATTCTTTGGAACTCTGCATTCAGATGCTTATATCTTTCCTTTTCTCCTTTGCTTTTCACTTCTCTTCTTTTCACAGCTACTTGTAAGGCCTCTCTAGACAGCCATTTCAGAGAAGGTGATGGCATTCCACTCTAGCACTCTTGCCTGGAAAATCCCATGGACAGAGGAGCCTGGTAGGCTGCGGTCCATGGGGTCACGAAGAGTCGGACACGATTGAGTGACTTCCCTTTCACTTTTCACTTTCATGCATTGGAGAAGGAAATGGCAACCCACTCCAATGTTCTTGCCTGGAGAATCCCAGGGACGGGGGAGCCTGGTGGGCTGCCGTCTATGGGGTCACACAGAGTCGGACATGACTGAAGTGACTTAGCAGCAGCAGCAGACAGCCATTTTGCTTTTTTGCATTTCTTTTCCATGGGCATAGTCTTGATCCCTGTCTCCTGTACAATGTCATGAACCTCCGTCCATAAGCTATACCAGTTTATATTCCCATCAACACTATATGAGGGTTCCCTTTTCTCTACATCCTCACGGATACTTGTTTTTTGTTGTCTTTTTGATAACAGCCATCCTGACACGTGTGAGAAGATAGCTCATTGTGGTTTTGATTTGCATTTCCTTGATGATTCTCAGTGTTGAGCATCTCTTCATGTGCATGTTGGCCATTTGTACGTCTTCTCTGGAAAGTGTTTATTCAGGTCTCAGGTCTATTCTTAAATTAGATTGCTTGCATTTTTTTTTTTGCTGTTGTTATAAAAGTTCCTTATATATTTGAAATGAGAGTGAAAGTCACTCAGTCGTGTCCAACTCTTTGTGACCCCATGGACTATACAGTTCGTGGAATTTTCCAGGCCAGAATACTGGAGTGGGTAGCCTTTCCCTTCTCCAGGGGATCCTCCCAAACCAGGGATTGAACCCAGGTCTCCCACATTGCAGGCAGATTCTTTACAAGCTGAGCTATCAGTGAAGCCATATTTGAGGTATTAACCTCTTATCAGATATATGATATACAAATACCTTCTCATGTTCCATGGGTTAACTTTTCATTTTGTTGATGGCATTCATTGCTGTATAGCTTTTTAGTTTGTTGTAGCACCACTTGTTTATTTTTGCTATTGTTGCTTTTGCTTTCAGTGTCAAATTTAAAACGTCTTTGCCCAGATGGATGTCAAGGAGCATCCACCTAGATTTAATTCTAGGAGTTTTATCCTTTCAGAATTTACGTTTAAGTATTTAATCCATTTGAGTTAATTTTTGTGTATGGTGTAAGATAGTGGTCCAGTTTCATTCATTTCCTTATGGATATCTAGTTTTCCCAACACCACTTATGGAGAAGACTAGCTTCTCCCCATTGTGCATTCTTGGCTCCCTTGTCCAATATTTAGTTGACTGTGTATGTGTGGGTTTATTCTTGTACTTTATTCTGTTCCATAAAAGTCTGTTTTTATGCCAGTACCATAGTGGTTTGATAACTGTAGTTCTGTAATATCAATTGAAATCCAGAAGCCCCCAACTTTATTCTTTTTGCTCCATCATTTTGGCTGTTTGGGGTCTTTCGTGGTTCCATATGATTTTTAGTATAGTTTTTTTCTATTTCTATGAAAAAATACCATTGGAATTTTGATAGGGATTGCATTAAATCTGTAGATCTGCTGCTGCTAAGTCACGTTAGTCGTGTCCAACTCTGTGCAACCCCATAGACGGCAGCCCACCAGGCTCCCGTCCCTGGAATTCTCCAGGCAAGAATACTGGAGTGGGTTGCCATTTCCTTCTCCAGTGCATAATCTGTAGATCACTTTAGATATTATGATCATTTTAACAGTATTCTTTCTTCCAGTCCATGAACACAGGATATATTAGAATTTCTTTTTTATTTTTATTTGTTTGGCCATGCCATGCAGTTTGAGGGATCTTAGTTTCCCTCCAGGGATTGAACCTGGACCCTTGGTAAGTGCAGAGTGCTAGTGACTCGACTGCCAGGGAATTCCCCATGAACTCAGGATATGTTTCCATTTATTTGTGTCATCTTCAAATTCTTCCATTAATATCTTATATTTTTTGAGGCACAAGATCTTTTTAATATAAATTTATTTATTTTAATTGGAGGCTAATTACTTTACAATATTGTATTGGTTTTGCCATATATCAACATGAATCCGCCACGGGTGTACATGTGTTCCCGTCCTGAACGCCCCTCCCACCTCCCTCCCCATACCATCCCTCTGGGTCATTCCAGTGCACCAGCCCCAAGCATCTAGTATCATGCATCGAGCCTGGTCTGGTGATTCATGGATCTTTCATTTGCTTGGCTAAAATTATCTCTAAGTGTTTTTTGATGCTATTATATATGTGAATGTTTTCTTAAATTCTTTTCCAGATAGTTCATTAGTGTACAGAAATACAACTGACTTTTGTATGTTGATTTTGTATCCTGCAACTTCACTGAATTTGTTTATTAATTCTAGAAATTTTTGGTAGAGTTTTTAGGTTTTTCTACAAATAAGACCATGTCATCTGCAGACAGAAATAATTTTTCATCTTTCTTTCCAATTTGGATGGCTTTTATTTCTTTTTCTTGCCTAATTGCTATACAGAGGACTACCAGTATTATGCTAAAAAGAAGTGGTAAGTAGGCACCCTTGTCTTATTTCTGATCTTTGAGAAAAAGATCACTTTTTACCACTGAGGATGATGTTAGCTATGGGCTTGTCATATGGCTCTTATTATGTTAAGATACATTTCTCCTAAAAAAAAAAATCTGTAGAGTTTTATCATGAAGAGATGTTGTGTCTTGTCAAATGCTTCAAATGCTTTTTCTGTATTTGTTGAGATGATTATATGATTTGTATCCTTCATTCTGTTAATGTAGTATAGTATGTTTATTGATTTGTGTATGTTGAACCATCCTTGCATCTTGGGAACAAATTCCAATTGATCGTTTTGTATGATCCTTTCATCATGATGTTGAATTCAGTTTCCTAGCATTCTGTTGAGTATTTTTTCCATTTTTATTCATCAGGGATTTTGCCCTGTAATTTTCCCTCCTTGTAGTGTCTGTATCTGACTTTGGTATAAGGATAATGCTGGACTTACTAAGTGAAAATCAATATGTTCCTTCCCCTTCATATTTTTGGAACAGTTTAAGAAGGATTGTCATTAATTATGCTTTAAATGTTTTGTATAATTCACCCATGAAGCCATCTGGTCATGAGCTTTTCTGTACTGGGAGTTTTATGATTACTGCTTCAATCTTATTTATTGTTGGTCTATTCAGATGTTCTATTCATGATTCAGTCTTGGTAGGTTGTAAGTTTCTAAGAATTATGCATTCTATGTCATCTTACTTATTGGCATATAATTTTCCATAGTATTCTCTTATGATCCTTTGTATTTCTGTGGTATCAGTTGTAATGTTTTCCTTTTCATTCTGACTTTATTATTTAAGTCTTCTCTCTTTTTTTCCTTCATTAAAGTAGCTAAAGGTTTGTCAGTTTTATCTTAAAAAAACAACTCAATTGTGTTGATCTTTTTGTTGCCCTTCTGGTCTCTATTCCATTTATTTCTGCTCTAATCTTTATTCTTTCCTTCCTTCTGCTTTGTGTTCAGTTTGTTCTTTTTCTAGTTCCATGAAGTGTAAAATTAGGTTGTTTGGTTGATATATTTTTGCTTAATGCATGCATTTCTTACTCTAAAATTCCTTCATGGACGTGCTCTCACCACATCCCATAGGATTTGTTGTCTCCATTTTTAATTTGTCTCAAGGTATTTTAAAAATTTTCCTTTGATTTATTCTATGACCCAGTGATTATTCAGGAGTGTGTTAATTTCCACATATGAGTACATTTTACTCCTGTTACTGATTTCTGATTTCATACCATTGTTTTCATAAAAGATACTTAATGTAATTACATTTGTCATAAATTTAAGCCTTTTGTTCTCCAATTATGATCTATCTTGGACAGTATTCCAGTCAAATTTATCTATTTTTTCTTTTGCTGTTTATGCTTCGGTGCCATACCTAAAGAATCATTGCCTGTGGTAACGATGACCCTATATGTGAGACAGCAAAAGAGAAACAGATTTAAAGAATGGACTTTTGGACTCTATGGGAGAAGGTGAGGGTGAGCTATTTTGAGAGAACAGCATTGAAATGTGTATATTACCATATGTGAAACAGATGACCAGTCCAAGTTTGATGCATGGAACAGGGCATTCAAAGCTGATGCACTGGGACAACCCTGAGGAAAATGGGGAGGAAGGTGGGAGGGGAGGTTCAAGATGGGGGACACATGTACACCCATGACTGATTTATGTCAATGTATGGAAAAACCATTACAGTATTATAAAGTAATGAGCCTCCAGTTAAAATAAATAATTTAAAAAAGAATAATTGCCTAATCCAATGTTACAAGTATTTACCCCATGTCTTCTAAGAGTTTTATGATTTTAGCTCTTAACAGGGAGGTCTGTGATACATCTTAACTTAATGTTTGTATATGATGTCAGTCGGGGTCCAGTTTCATACTTGTCTCTGGTTTTCTTTTCTTATGAACACTTTGTTTGGTTTTGACATAGGATAGTGTTGGCCTCTTAGAATGAGTTAGGAAGTATTCCCTCTTCTTCTATTTTTGAATAATTTGTGAAGGATTGGTGTTAATTCAGAATTAGCATTAATTTGAAAGTATCATAGAACTCCGCCTGTGAAACCATCTGGTCCTGGGATTTTCTTGGTGTGAAGTTTGTAAATTACAAAAATAAAATTATACTGTCTTTTATATTTATCTATGTTGTTGCCTTCACCACTGATCTTTATTTCTTTGTGTGAATTTGAGTTACTCTCTGATGTTCTTTCATTTCAGCCTGAAGGACTCTCTTTAGTATTTCTTGTAAGACAGATCTGTTAATAATGAATTATCTGTCTTTTTTTTAATTTAGGAATGCCTTTTTTTAATTAATTTATTTTAATTGGAGGCTAATTACTTTACAATACTGTAGTGGCTTTTGCCATGCATCGACACGAATCAGCCACAGGTGTACAAATGTCCCCCATCCTGAACCCACCTTCCACCCCATCCCATCCCTCAGAGTCATCCCAGTGCACCAGCCCTGAGCGCCCTGTCTCATGCATCAAACCTGGACTGGCGATCTAGTTCACATATGGTAATATACATGCTTCAATGCTATTCTCTCAAATCATCCCACCCTCGCCTTCTCCCACAGAGTCCAAAAGTCTGTTTTTTACATCTGTGTCTCTTTTGCTGTCTTGCATATAGGGTCATCATTACCATCTTTCTAAGTTCCATATATATGCATTAATATACTGTATTGGTGTTTTTCTTTCTGACTGACTTCACTCTGTATAATAGGGTCCAGGTTCATCCACTTCCTTAGAACTGATTCAAATGCATTCTTTTTAATAGCTGAGTAATATTCTATTGTGTATATATACTACAACTTCCTTATCCATTCATCTGCTGATGGATATCTAGGTGGCTTCCATGTGCTGGCTATTATAAACAGTGCTGTGATGAACATTGGGGTACACGTGTCTCTTTCAATTCTGGTTTCCTCGGTCTGTATGCCCAGCAGTGGGATTTCTGGGTCATATAGCAGTTCTATTTCCAGTTCTTTAAGGAATCTCCACACTCATCTCCATAGTGGCTGTGCTAGTTTGCATTCCCACCAACAGTGTAAGAGGGTTCCCTTCTCTCTGCACCCTCTCCAGCATTTATTGTTTCTAGACTTCCGGATTGCAGCCATTCTGACTGGCGTGAGGTGGTATCTCATTGTGGTTTTGATTTGCATTTCTCTGATAATGAGTGATGTTGAGCATCTTTTCATGTGTGTGTTAGCCATCTGTATGTCTTCTTTGGAGAAATGTCTGTTTAGTTCTTTGGCCCATTTTTTGATTGGGTCGCTTATTTTTCTGATATTGAGCTGGAGTTGCTTGTATATTTTTGAGATTAATTCTTTGTCAGTTGCTTCGTTTGCTATTATTTTCTCCCATTCTGAAGGCTGTCTTTTCACCTTGCTTATAGTTTCCTTCATTGTGCAAAAGCTTTTAAGTTTAATTAGGTCCCATTTGTTTGTTTTGCTTTATTTCCATTAATCTGGGAGGTGGGTCACAGAGGATCCTGCTGTGATTTATGTCGGAGAGTGTTTTGCCTATGTTCTCCTCTAGGAGTTTTATAGTCTCTGGTCTTACATTTAGATCTTTAACCCATTTGGAGTTTAATTTGTGCATGGTGTTAGAAAGTGTTCTAGTTTCATTCTTTTACAAGTGGTTGACCAGTTTTCCCAGCACCACTTGTTAAAGAGATTGTCTTTTCTCCATTGTATATTCTTGCCTCCTTTGTCGAAGATAAGGTGTCCATAGGTGCGTGGATTTATCTCTGGGCTTTCTATTTTGTTCCATTGATCTATATTTCTGTCTTTGTGCCAGTGCCATACGGTCTTGATGACTGTGGCTTTGTAGTAGAGCCTGAAGTCAGGCAGGTTGATTCCTCCAGTTCCATTCTTCTTTCTCAAGATTGCTTTGGCTATTCGAGGTTTTTTGTATTTCCATACAAATTGTGAAATTATTTGTTCTAGCTCTGAAAAATACCGTTGGTAGCTTGATAGGGATTCCATTGAATCTGTAGATTACTTTGAGTAGTATACTCATTTTCTTTTCTTTTTTTTTTTTACTCATTTTCTCTATATTGATTCTTCTGATCCATGAACATGATATATTTCTCCATCTATTTGTGTCATCTTTGATTTCTTTCATTAGTGTTTTATAATTTTCTGTATATAGGTTCTTTTGCTTCTTTAGGTAGATTTATTCCAAAGTATTTTCTTCTTTTCGTTGCAATGGCAAATGGAATTGTTTAATTTCTTTTTCTGTTTTCTCATTGTTAGTGTGTAGGAATGCAAGACATTTTTGTGTATTAATTTTATATCCTGCAAATTTACTATATTCATTGATTAGCTTTTGTAGTTTTCTGGTGGTATCTTTAGGGTCTTCTATGTAGACAATCATGTCATCTGCAAACAGTGAGAGTTTTACTTCTTCTTTTCCAACCTGGATTCCTTTTATTTCTTTTTCTTTTCTGATTGCTGTGGCTAAAACTTCCAAAACTATGTTGAATAGTAGTGGTGAGAGTGGGCACCCTTGTCTTGTTCCTGACTTTAGGGGAAATGCTTTCAGTTTTTCACTATTGAGGATAATGTTTGCTGTGGGTTTATCATATATGGCTTTTATTATGTTGAGGTATGTTCCTTCTATGCCTGCTTTCTGGAGAGTTTTTATCATAAATTGGTGTTGAGTTTTGTCAAAGGCTTTGTCTGCATCTATTGAGATAACCATATGGTTTTTTTCTTTCAATATGTTAATGTGGTGTATCACATTGATTGATTTGCAAATATTGAAGAATCCTTGCATCCCTGAGATAAAGCCCACTTGGTCATGATGTATGATCTTTTTAATATGTTATTAGCTTCTGTTTGCTAGAATTTTTTGAGAATTTTTGCATCTATGTTCATCAGTGATATTGGCCTGTAGTTCTCTTTTTTTGTGGCGTCTTTATCTGGTTTTGGTATTAGGGTGATGGTGGACTCACAGAATGAGTTTGGCAGTTTACCTACCTCTGCAATTTTCTGGAAGAGTTTGAGTAGGATAGGTGTTAGCTCTTCTCTAAATTTGTGGTAAAATTCACCTGTGAAGCCATCTGGTCCTGGGCTTTTGTTTGGTGGAAAATTTTTTTTTATTATAGTTTCAATTTCCATGGTTGTGATGGGTCTGTTAAAATTTCCTGTTTCTTCTTGTTTCAGTTTTGGAAGGTTATATTTCTAAGAATTCGTACATTCCTTCCAAGTTGGCCATCTTATTGTCATATACTTGCTGATAGTAGTCTTCTATGATCCTTTGTATTTCTGTGTTATCTGTTGTGGTTTCTCCATTTTCATTTCTAATTTCGTTGATTTGATTCTTCTGATTTTTTTCTTCTTAAGTCTGGCTAATGGTTTGTCTATTTTATTTATCTTCTCAAAGAACTAGCTTTAAGTTTTGTTGATTTTTGCTATAGTCTCTTTCATTGATTTCTGCCTTAATTTTTATGAATTCTTTCCTTCTCCTAACCCTGGGGTTCTTCATTTCTTCCTTTTCTAGTTGCTTTAAGTGTAGAGTTAGGTTCTTTATTTGACTTTTTTCTTGTTTCTTGAGGTAAGCTTGTATAGCTTTGATCCTTTCCCTTAGCACTGCTTTTACGGAGCCCCACAGGTTTTGGGTTGTTGTGTTTTCATTTTCATTCACTTCTATGCATATTTTGGTTTATTTTTTTATTACTTCTGTGATTTGTTGGTTATTCAGAAGCGTGTTGTTTAGCTTCCAAATGTTTGTGTTTTTAATAGTTTTTTTTTTTTTCCTGTAGTTCACATCTAATCTTACTGCATTGTGGTCAGAAAAGATGCTTGGAATGATTTCAGCTTTTTTGAATTTACCAAGGCTAGATTTATGGCCCAGGATGTAATTTATTCTGGAGAATGTTCCGTGTGTGCTTGAGAAAAAGGTGAAATTCATTGTTTTGGGGTGAAATGTCTTATAGATATCAATTAGGACTAACTGATCCATTGTATCATTTAAAGTTTGTATTTCCTTGCTAATTTTCTGTTTGGTTGATCTATCCATAGGTGCGAGTGGGGTATTAAAGTCTCCCACTATTATTGTGTTACTGTTAATTTCCCCTTTCATATGTGTTAACATTTGCCTTACATATTGTAGTGCTCCTATGTTGTGTACATATATATTCATAATTGTTATATTTTCTTCTTGGATTGATCCTTTGATCATTATGTAGTGTCCTTTGTCTCTTTTCATGGCCTTTATTTCAGAGTCTATTTTATCTGATATGAATATTGCTACTCCTGCTTTCTTTTTGTCTCAATTTGCATGAAATGACTTTTTCTAGCCCTTCACTTTCAGTCTGTATGTGTCCCTTGGTTTAAGGTGGGTCTCTTGTAGATAGCATATACAGGGGTCTTGTTTTTGTATCTATTCAGCCAGTCTTTGTCTTTTGGTTGGGCATTCAACCCATTTACATTTAAGGTAATTATTGATAAGTATGATCCCTTTGCCATTTACTTTATTGTTTTGGGTTCAAGTTTATAAGCCTTTTCTGTGTTTCCTGTCTAGAGAAGATCCTTTAGCATTTGTTGAAGAGCTGCTTTGATGGTACTGAATTCTCTCAGGTTTTGCTCATCTGTAAAGCTTTTGATTTCTCCTTCATATTTGAATGAGATCCTTGCTGGGTATAATAATCTGGGTTGTAGGTTTTTCTCTTTTATCACTTTAAGTATGTCCTGCCATTCCCTTCTGGCCTGAAGTTTCTATTGAAAGATCAGCTGTCATCCTTATGGGGATCCCCTTGTGTGTTATTTGTTGTTTTTCCCTTGCTGCTTTTAACATTTGCTCTTTGTGTTTGATCTTCATTGATTTGATTAATATGTGTCTTGAGGTGTTCACCTTGGGTTTATCCTGTTTGGGACTCTCTGGGTTTCTTGGACTTGGGTGGCTATTTCCTTCCCCATTTTCGGGAAGTTTTCAACTATTATCTCCTCAAGTATTTTCTCATGCACTTTCTTTTTGTATTCTTCTTCTGGGACTCCTATGATTCGAATGTTGGTGTGTTTAACAGTGTCCCAGAGGTCTCTGAGATTGTCTTCATTTCTTTTAATTCATTTTTCTTTTTTCCTCTCTGCTTCATTTATTTCCACCGTTCTATCTTCCACCACACTAATCCTATTTTCTGCCGCAGTTATTCTGTTGTTTCCCTCCAGAGTGCTTTTGATCTCAGTTATTGCATTATTCATTATTGATTGACTCTTTTTAATTTCTTCTAGGTCCTTGTTCAACATTTCTCGCACCTTCTCAATCCTTGTCTCTAGTCTATTTACCTATAACTCCATTTTGTTTTCAAGATTTTGGATCATCTTTACTGTCATTATTCTGAATTCTTTTTTAGGTAGACTACCTATCTCCTCCTCTTTTGTTTGTTTTGGTGGGTGTCTATCATGTTCTTTTACCTGCTAAATATTTCTCTGCCTTTTCATTTTGTTTAGATTGCTGTATTTGGTGTGGCCTTTCTGTAGGCTGGAAGTTTGTGGTTCCTCTTTCTTGTGGAGGTTGCTCCCTGTGGGTGGGGTTGGACTAGTGGCTTGTCAAGGTTTCCTGGTTAGCAAAACTTGCATCTGTGTTCTGGTGGGTGGAGCTGGATATCTTCTCTCTGGAGTGCAATGAACTGTCCAGTAGTGAGTTTTTTGGCGTCTATGGGTTTGGTGTGTCTTTGGGCAGCCTGTATTTTAATGCTCAGGGCTGTGTTCCTGCATTGCTGGAGAATTAGCATGGAATGTCTTGCTCTGGAACTTCTTGACTCTTGGGTGGAGCTTGGTTTCAGTGTAGGTATGGAGGCTTTTGGATAAGCTGTTGTCAATTAATATTCCCTGGAGTCAGGAGTTTTCTGGTGTTCTCAATTTTGGATTTAAGCCTCCTACCTCTGGCTTTCAGTCTTATTCTTACAGTAGCCTCAAGAGTTCTCCATCCATACAGCACAGATGATAAAAAAAAATCTAGGTTAATGGTGAAAAGATTCTCCACAGTGAGGGACACCCAGAGAGATTCATCGAGTTACATGGAAAAGAGAAGAGGGTGGAGGAAGACAGAGGTGACCAGAAGAAGGGGAGTCAAAAGGGAAGAGAGCAATCTAGCCAGGAATCAGTTCCCTATGTGCTCTCCACAGTCTGGAACACCCAGAGAGGTTCACAGTTACATAGAGAAGAGAAGGGGTAGGGAGGAGATTGAAGTGACCTGGAGGAGAAAGGGGAGAGAGCAATCAAGCCAGTAATCACACCCCTAAGTAAAAATGGGCACTGAAGATTAAAGTACTAAAGATTAAGATAGATTCTTAAAGGTACAAAATTGATAACAAATACCAAAAAGCAAAGATTAAAACTCTAGAGTAGAGGTTAGACCCTCAAAAATACAATATTAAAAATACAAAAAAAAAATGAATCACAAAAATTATAAATATGTATATGAAATTTGCTTTAAAAATAGGGTATTTTGTTGCAAGGTAATAGTAGGTTATAAACATGAAAATTAAAGGAGTAATAAAGAACTTAAAAAGGAAAAAATTTTTCAAATGATAATAGTAAAAATATATCTAGGAATTTGTCTGGAGCTGTTGGGGGCAGTGTGGGGTCAGTTCAGTTTCAGATAGTTCCTTGTTCCAGCTTATACTTCTTCTCAAGGTCTATAGGCCCCTTCCAATGCTTAGTCAGTGCTAACTACAGGGTTTTAATCTGTTGCACCAGTCACTTGTAGAGCCTCTTCTTTATTTTGGCTTCCTCTGTCTGCAAGTCTCTTCAGTGTTTAATTTCTGCCCTGACACAAGGAGGCGAAGGTGGTCACTTATTTAGGCTCACTTGTTCAGTTGTGTTGTGGGGAGGAAGGAACACTACAAATATCACTGGCATGTGTGGGGTGTGCTTGCAGTGTATGGACCACACTTGGGTTTGCTGCTCATGGTGTGTGTGCTTTCCCGGTCTATACTGCTCAGGCTTCAGGTTGCTCTGCAGGGGAACTGTCCAAAGTGGGCCCTGGGTTTCATGCACTTCTGGGAATGTCTTTTTATAATTTTACTTCTGCATAGTTTTCTTAGATAAAGCTTTTTCTTTCAACATTTCAAATATATCATCCCACTGCCTTCTGGTCTCTGCTTTCTAATGAGAATTCAGTTGTCAGTATTATTGAAGTATCCTTGTTTGTGATGAATTATTTTTCTTTTGCTGATTTCAAGATTCATTGTCTTTTACTTTAGACATTTTGACCATGTATTCTAGGTATGGGTCTCTTGAGTTTATCATATTTGGAATCTCTGAGCTTCTTGAATGTATAGATTCAAACAGTTCACCAAACTTGGCAAATTTTCAGTCATTACTTCTTATTCTTTCTCCCTCTTCTCTTTATCTGGACCTCCAATTATGTATGTTGGTAGGCTTAATGTTGTCTCTTGGGTCTTTGGGTCCTGTTCCTTTTCATTTGTCTTTCTGATTCTCAGTCTCAGATAACTGACCTATCTTCAAAGTCAGTGATTTTTTTCTGCCTGCTCAAGTATGTGGGAGAAGGCAATGGCACCCTACTCCAGTACTCTTGCTTGAAAAATCCCACGGAGGGAGAAGCCTGGTAGGCTGCAGTCCATGGAGTCGCTAAGAGTCAGACACAACTGAGCGACTTTACTTTCATGTTTCACTGTCATGCATTGGAGAAGGAAATGGCAACCCACTCCAGTGTTCTTGCCTGGAGAATCCCAGGGACAGGAGAGCCTGGTGGGCTGCCGACTATGGGGTCACACAGAGTTGGACACGACTGAAGCGACTTGGCGGTGGCGGCTCAAGTATGCTGTTGTGCCTCTGCAGGGCATTTTAATTTCAGATATTATACTTTTCAGCTCCAGAATTTCTGTTTTGTTCCTTTTAAAACTTTTTCTGTCTCCTGTTATTATCTTTCATTTTTTGAGACATCATTCTATTGGTTTCCTTTTGCTCATTGAACATATTTACAACTGTTGATTTAAATTCTTAGTCTAGTAAATCCAATGCCTGGGCTTTGTCTAGGATAGTTTCCATTAATATCTTTTTGGCTGTCAGTGGGTCATACTGTGCTTTTTTTGCTGTCATATTTTTTGTTGAAAATTGGACATTTGTAGTACTGTAGTATGTAACTCTAAAAGTTAGATGCCTCCTTCTCCAGGGTCTGTTGTTGTTCTTTATTTAGTGAATGATTGAGTAAATCATGGTGTTGCCACCAGATAGAATAGTAAGTGACTATTTAAGATGATAATTATGAAGTCAGCACACTATGTAAAATTTTAAAGATTATGTCAAATGAATAAAGTCTACATGTAAAAATACAAGATGCATTAATACTGCTGCTGCTGCTGCTAAGTCGCGTCTGACTCTGTGCGACCCCATAGACAGCAGCCCACCAGACTTCCCCGCCCCTGGGATTCTCCAGGCAAGAACACTGGAGTGGGTTGCCATTTCCTTCTCCAATGCATGAAAGTGGAAAGTGAAAGTGAAGTCGCTCAGTCGTGTCCGATTCTTAGTGACCCCGTGGACTGCAGCCTACAAGGCTCCTTGGTCCTTGGGATTTCCCAGGCAAGAGTACTGGAGTGGGGTGCTATTGCCTTCTCTGCATTAATACTAGAACTGGGTAAAAACAGAAATAAAGAGGAAAAGAAAGGAATAGCAAAAGTGATAGTAATTGTATTATGATGATATTATAGGTGAGTTTCCCTTTGTACTTTCCAAGTTTTATATTACTTTTTGTGCTTTATTTTTCTTACCCATTATGGTTTATCACAGGATATTGAATATAGTTCCATGTGCTATACAGTAGGACCTTGTTGTTTATCCATTCTATATATATAATAGTTTGTATCTACTAACCCCCAAATCCCAGTCCTTCCATCCCCTGCCCCCCTTTCCACCTTGACAACCAAAAGTCTGTTCTCTATGTCTGTGAGTCTGTTTATGTTACTTTTTGTGCTTTTAAACATTGGACATTTTATTTTAGTTTTTATTATGAAAGTAGTACGTGTTCATTGTTGAAATTCAAAACACAGTTTACAGAAGATTTCAAAGTGAAGAATAAGACTCTGTTTCTCTGGTAAAGAATCCACCTGCAATGCAGGAGACCCTGGTTCGATTTCTGAGTCAGGAAGAGAAGGATTAAGGCTACCCACTGCAGTATTCTTGGGCTTTCCTGGTGGCTCAGATGGTAAAGATCCACTTGCAATGCCAGAGACTTGGGTTCATTCTCTGGGTTGGGAAGATCCACTAGAGAAGGGAACAGATACCCACTTCAGTATTCTTGCCTAGAGAATTCCATGGACAGCGGGTCCTGGGGGCTTTAGTCCATGGGGTCACATAGAGTCGGACATGACTGAGCGACTTTCACTTTCTGAAGATAATTAGCCAATTATCATTCTTTCATGTAGCATTTCAGACATTGTACATACATGTGTATATAGGATCATAATAATCCTTTATGATGTTCAACTTACAGAAAAGTTGGAAGAACAGTACAAAGAACTCCCACGTACCCTTCACCCATATTGTTCCATTGTTAACATTCTGCCATAGTTGTGCAGTGTGCATGCACGTGTTTGTGTGTGTGAACCATCATTATCATTAGGCTTTTTCTGAACCATATTTTTAGAACAAGCTGCAGACATCATGCTCCATCATCCCTAAATACTCTAATGTGTGCTTCTCAAAAATCAAGGACACTCCTGTACATAACTACCACATTGTCAAGCAAAAGGCCAAACACATACAGGGAACTCTGCTCAATATTATGTGGCAGCCTGGAGGGAAAGAGAGTTTGGAGGAGAATGGATACATGTATATGTATGGCTGAGTCCCTTTGCTGTCTACCTGAAACTATCACAACATTGTTAATCAGCTATATTCCAGTACAAAATAAATGTTTACTCAAAAAAAAAAGGTGAAGAAGGAGCAGGCAGAACATTCCGAGCAAATGAATTTGTGAGGGAGTTGGATTCAAATGTGCCAAAGTTCAGTTTGGAGAAGTTCATAATGCAAGGAATAGAAGAGGAAGCTGGAAAAATGAGCAGCAGTGGCACTGGAGAGACATACTAATCAAAATAGTCTGAATTCTATCCTTGGGACAAGAGAGAGGGGAAACGCACTTTTAAACAGCTCTGTGGAGTACTGTGATTCAGTTGTAACTGATCAGGACCCTATGAGGCCTTCATAGAACAGACCCCCCCCCCCCGCCACCTATGTCCTCCACCTGTCTTTTGCCTGTTTTTAGAAAACCTTTAGTCAAAGAATACATTTAATGAGAGAAGTGAGAAAATGAAGAAAGAAAGGAAAACAGTCAGGCAAGACCAAATAATAATACTTTAGCCATTGACCAGTACTCTTGCCTGGAAAATCCTATGGACGGAGGAGCCTGGTAGGCTGCAGTCCATGGGGTCACTAAGAATCGGACATGACTGAGCGACTTCACTTTCACTTTTCACTTTCCTGCATTGGAGAAGGAAATGGTAACCCACTCCAGTGTTCTTGCCTGGAGAATCCCAGGGACGGGGGAGCCTGGTGGGCTGCTGTCTATGGGGTCGCACAGGGTCAGACATGACTGAAATGACTTAGCAGCAGCAGCAGCAGCCATTAAACAAAGTCAAGGACCTTTAGTTCTTCCTCAAGGACTATAGATAATATTCTGAACCATGTCCTTTGGGCTGTTTTGCAGATTTTGAAATCCCCTCTAGTATGCTACTCACAAGCATGTAGTCCTCTAGGCTGGTTGGAACCAGAAGTTTGATGATGCTGACATCCAATTACCCCACCACCAACCCATCCATGAGCTGATCATGCCGTTTCTTGAACACTATAAGACTCCTCACTGTCCCCTCCAGGACGGGACACACAGTCTGAGGGCAGGAGCCCACTGTGGCCCTCTTTTCCTGGCAAAGCAATAAAGCTACTTCTTTTTACTTTACCTCCCCACTGCCCAAAAAAGGCCAAGCACCAGAGTGCCTAATTGGGCTTGTAAAATACAAACAACACCCGCTTTTTAGATAAAGATGACTGCAGCGCCAGTTGCGGGACACTCCACTGCCAAGGACCCCCCTCTAGACTGCGTCTCAGGAGTTTATATTCTGTAGTTATACTCTGACTGGCACAGGGCTCAGAGACTCATACATCAGCAGAATCCAGAAGACAGAGAAAAACTGTCCCAGGACAGCCTCCCAGGGGAGAAAATGTGAGAGGGAGACAGACTCACAAACAGCCCATCCTCATGTTTCAGCTGGATCACAAGACATCCTGCCAAGACCCAGATAAGTCATAACTTGAGCTCTGCTTGAACAGATACATGGAAGGTCATGAGGGCACTTTGGTAGGCCGATTCTCTACATCTTCATCACTGACTTGTCACATACCCAACTAAGAATTCTCAGGAGTGTAGGTCACTCCATCAAGTATACTGTAATTAATTGTACTGATAGAGGCTTATACCCAATCCACACAGGACCAGACTGACTATTATAATCAGGCCCACTTGGAGGACAGACTTCAGCCAGGCTCCCCACTGGGAAGTAAGCCAGTTAAATATCTCATTGATTCAGGCACAGTAATGGATTTTGCGGCTGCACATACCCTGCCTTGACAAACCAGCAGGAAGTCCAGGACATCATCATTACCACTTACACTGAAGAATATAGAATGGTTTGTGTACGACAGGTATAGACATGCCATTCTGAGAAATGGAATTATTTCCTGCCATTATCAGTAAATGAAGGCTGTCACAGTCATCAGCAATTGCAGCCACCACATGGTGAGCTGATGATCCCTGAGGGAACTCAGGAAGGAAAGAACACCCGCCATCCAACAGCCTGCAGACTACAGCCACTCCCAATGGTGAGCCCTGAGGAAACTCAGCATAAAAAAAAACAAAGGATACTGGCCTCAGATAGCTGAGGTGCACATCAAAGGAATGATCTCAGTGAGCCCAGACTCTTGCATCTTCCCATATATAGAAAAGCACCAAATTCCTTAACTTGAGATAGCTAGGTGTTTGTTTGTTTGTTTATTGTTAACAGTAATCTTTTGTTCCTACTACCTGTCCCTTGTTGCAAAACTTCTAAATAACCTGGCCTTTGTCTCCTACCACCTGCCTCCTTGGATCACTTCTCTCAGGGTTACTTGAGATGCTACCTCCTGAGCTTAAGTCCTAAAAATTTCTGTCAAATAAAACATAACTCTCAACTTTTATGTGTATATCTTTTGTGTATATATTTTTTCAGTCAGCAATTCATGTAAGAAATTATAGCAACCTCAGCACCAGCATTTTGTTGAGCTGGGGGTCAGAGTCCAAAATTTTTTTTCGGCCATGCCATGCAGTTTTCATACTGTTCATGGGGTTCTCAAGGCAAGAATACTGAAGTGGTTTTCCATTCCCTTCTCCAATGGACCACATTCTGTCAGACCTCTCCACCATGACCCTCCCATCCTAGGTGGCCCCACATGGTATGGCTTAGTTTCATTGAGTTAGACAAGGCTGTGGTCCATGTGGTCAGAGTAGCTAGTTTTCTGTGATTATGGTTTCAGTGTATCTGCCTTCTGATGCCCTCTCGTGACACCTACCATCTTACTTGGGTTTCTCTTACCTTGGACATGGGGTATCTCTTCACGGCTGCTCCAGCAAAGCGCAGCTGCTGCTCCTTACCTTGGACGAGGGGTATCTCCTCACGGCCACCCCCCTCCCACTGACCTCTGGACCAACCCCCGTGACCTCCAGCATGGGGTAGCTCCTCTAACAGACTGGTTCCAAATAGGAAAAGGAGTACGTCAAGGCTGTATATTGTCACCCTGCTTATTTAACTTCTTTGCAGAGTACATCATGAGAAACGCTGGACTGGAAGAAGCACAAGCTGGAATCAAGATTGCCGGGAGAAATATCAATAACCTCAGATATGCAGATGACACCACCCTTATGGTAGAAAGTGAGGGGGAACTAAAAAGCCTCTTGATGAAAGTGAAAGAGGAGAGTGAAAAAGTTGGCTTAAAGCTCAACATTCAGAAAACGAAGATCATGGCATCTGGTCCCATCACTTCATGGGAACTAGATGGGGAAACAGTGGAAACAGTGTCAGACTTTATTTTGGGGGGCTCCAAAATCACTGCAGATGGTGACTGCAGCCATGAAATTAAAAGATGCTTACTCCTTGGAAGGAAAGTTATGACCAACCTAGATAGCATATTGAAAAGCAGAGATATTACTTTGCCAACAAATGTCTGTCTAGTCAAGGCTATGGTTTTTCCAGTGGTCAGATGTGAGAGTTGGACTGTGAAGAAAGCTGAGTGCCGAAGAATTGATGCTTTTGAAGTGTGGTGTTGGGGAAGACTTGAGAGTCCCTTGGACTGCAAGGAGATCAAACCAGTCCATTCTGAAGGAGATCAGCCCTGGGATTTCTTTGGAAGGAATGATGCTAAGGCTGAAACTCCAGTACTTTGGCCACCTCATGCAAAGAGTTGACTCATTGGAAAAGACCCTGATGCTAGGAGGGATTGGGGGCAGGAAGAGAAGGGGACAACAGAGGACGAGATGGCTGGATGGCATCACCGACTCGATGCACATGAGTTTGAATAAACTCTGGGAGTTGGTGATGGACAGGGAGGCCTGGCATGCTGTAATTCATGGGGTTGCAAAGAGTTGGACATGACTGAGCGACTGAACTAAACTGATGCAGTTTTCAGTTGGGCCCTTGGCAGTGAAGTGTTGTTGCAGAAAGGGGGAACCCTTCCAGGAGTCGAGAGTGGGCTTTTGTCTAACAATCAGAAATGAATTGTCTGAGGAGACACATATGCTGACAAAGCAACAGACTTTTTGGGAAAGGGCGCCTGGGTGGAGAGCAAGAGGCTAAGGGAACCCAGGAGGACTGCTCTGCCAAGTGGCTCACAATTTTGGGTTTCATGGTCATGGGGTTAGTTTCCAGATTGTGTTTGTCCAATCATTCTGACTCAGGGTCCTTCCTGGTGGGGCACACATTGCTCAGCCAAGATGGATGCCAGTGAGAAGGATTCTGGGACCTGGTAGGACATGAGTCCCTTGGACTGCAAGGAGATCAAACCAGTCAACCCTGAAGGAAATCAACCCTGAACATTCATTGGAAGGACTGATGCTGAAACTCCAATACTTTGGCCACCTGATGCAAAGAACTGACTCACTGAAAAAGACCCTGATGCTGGGAAAGATTTAAGGCAGAAAGAGAAGGGGGTGACAGAGGATGAGATGGTTAGATAGCATCACTGACTCAATGGACATGAGTTTGAGCAAATTCTGGAAGATACTGAAGGACAGGAAAGCCTGGTGTGCTGCAGTACGTGGGGTCTCAGAGAGTCGGACATAATTTAGCAACTGAACAACAATTTCATTTTTATTTCATATTGGAGTAGAGTTGATATCGAATGTTAGGGTTTGTTTTAGGTGTTCAGGAACTTTTGTTTTAGGTGTTCAGGTATACAAAGACGTATTATCTATTATTGGGGGGGTCCTTTTCCCCATATAGGTTATTACAATGTGTCCAGAAGATTTCCCTTGCTATTCAGGAGGTCGTTTTGGATTACTTACTTGATATTCATTAGTGTGTGTATGTTAATTCCAAAGTCTTAAATAATCCCTCTCCCCTGACATTTTTTTAATAATCATTGGTTTTGTATGTTTGTGAATCTGTTTCTGTTTTGTAAACTAGTTCATTTGTATGAATTTATAGATTCCATCCATGATATCTTATGATATTTGTCTTTCTCATTCTGACCTACTTCACTTAGTATGATAATGTCTTGGTGCATCCACACTGCTGCCAGTGCCATCATTTTGTTGTGTTTTATGGCTGAGTAGTATTCCCATGTAGGGTTGTGCCAGTTAGTCCTCAGTTTTCTGTTGATGAACATGTTGGTTGATTCCATTTCTTGGCTATTATACATAGTGCTGCCCTGAAAACAGGGATGAACGTGTCACTTCAAATTATGGTTTTCTCAGGATCTAAGCCCAAGAGTCGCATTGCAGGATCCCATGGTTCCTCTATGTTTCATTTTTTAAGGAACGCCTATGCTGTTTTCCATCCTGGCTTGCAGCCATTTACATTCCCACAAGAGTATAGGAGGATTGCATTTGCCCTCCATTGGAGCATTTATTCTCTGTAGTTCTTTTGGATGCTGGCCTAAATTACCTCCAGTGTGAGGTAATTTCTCATTGTAGTTTTGATTTGCCTTGATTTAATAGCAAGGTGGAGTATCTTCCACATACTTTTTGATCTTATACAATGTGAATACAATTGACCTCTTGAAACTGGCTTCTTGAAAGTAGGCCCGTCTTTAAATTCTTTCCCAATAATTTACCTGAAGACATTACTTGAGGGCAAGTGTCATTTACAGCCCCACGGGCCTTGTGAAGTTTCAGACCATTTAAGCATCGGTTTTAAAGCTGTTACAGGAAACAGCCACAAGGTGGCAGCATTTTTTCATGCCCAAATCTGGTTACTTGGGCAAGCAGAAAGTGAAAGTGTCAGTGGCTCAATCATGTCCGACTCTTTGTGACCCCCGTGGACTGTAACCCACCAGAGTCCTTTGTCCATGGAATTCTCCAGGCAAGAATACTGGAGTGGGTTGCCTTTTCCTTCTCCAGGGGATCTTCCTGACCAAGGGATTAAACCTGGGTCTTGCAAGCAGATTTTTTACCATCTGAGCCACCAGGGAAGCCATTTAGGGAAAGTCCTGTTCCTGGATTGTCAGTGAGTAGAATGTGCCAGAAGAAACACTTGAGGCTTGTGTCCCATTACTTCTTCCCTCTTATGCTTTATGTGCCAGACACACCCCAATTTCTATAAGACCACTCTGCAGGGGTGCTGTCATCTGTTGCTGGGGTGACCCTAAGGAAGTAGGCTGGAGGTGGGAATCCCATGATGAGGAGACATGGAGTCAGCCCAGGGAAATTTTCACAGCTCTTCCAGCCCAGAGGCTCTGCCATCCTTTGGGTGCAGCAGGCTCAGTTTCTCTAGGAGGGCCTGCCTGGACCTGGAGACTGTGGGCTTATGCAGGGGCAACAGGCAGTCCAGGTCCATTGTCCTCCCAGCTCCCTCAGCCCCAGGACACTCCAGCCTTTGACCCCAGGCATCCTCAGAATCCCAGGATGTGACACCAGTCCAGGTCACCAAGGTCTGAGGGGAAGAGACTCAGTGTTTCTTCTTCTTCTTTTACATACTTTAATATGAATTGGAGTGTATGGGTTACTTTTTGTCTTTTCATACTGTTGATGGGGCTCTTGAGGCAAGAATACTGCGTGGTTTGCCATTTCCTCCTCCAGTGAACCACATTTTGTCCAGTGGAGGAGGAAATGGCAAAGGAGAGAAAAGAAAGCCTTCTTAAAGGAGGGATCCTAAGATGGCGGAGGAATAGGACAGAGAGACCACTTTCTCCCCCACAAATTAATCAAAAGAACATTTGAACGCTGAGTAAATTCCACAAAACAACTTCTAAATGCTGGCAGAAGATATCAGACACCCAGAAAAGCAGCCCATTGTCTTCGAAAGGAGGTAGAAAAAAATATAAAAGATAAAAAGAGAGACAAAAGAGGTAGGGATGGAGATCCGTCCCAGGAAGGGAGACTTAAAAAAGAGAGAAGTTTCCAAACACCAGAAAACACTCACTGGCGAGTCTTTGGTGAGCCTTGGAACGTCAGAGGGCAACATAACTGGGAGGAAAAATAAATAATTAATTAAAACCCACAGATTACGTGCCCAACGGTAACTCCCCGTGGAGAAGCAGTGCAGACACCTGCATCCACCAGGATAGCAAACCAGACTATGGGATAGCTACCACGTGAAAAGCCCTAACCTAAGATACCGCCAGGCCCGCTCACAGAACAAAGGACTCCACAGAGCTAGCTGGCTGCGGACCAGCCCATTCCCCCACTGGAGACAGGCAGGCGAAGGCAGCCAGAGCCAGAAGGGGGCAATCGCGGCCCCAGAAAGGCATTATGTACCAAACTGCAAGCAGGCTTCATTGCTAATCAAGACTTCTTGGGATTCTGGATGGTCAACATCCGCCTGAGAAGGTATGCTGGTTGTACACCCAGAAAACCGAGCGGCAGGGACAGGAGAGGTGATAAGTTGCACCTACCACGCTCACCAAACACCTGGTCACCTGAGCTGCTCGGACCTCGGAAGGGCACAAAACTCAGGCCCAACCGAGTCTGCATCTTTGAGGAGTACCCGAGTACCTGAACCTGTGCAGCTTAGACCTGGGAAGTGCATACAACCCAGGGCCGGCCTCAGACAGTTCCTGGCAGAGCAACCTAGAACCTAAGCAGTGTAGACAGGGAAAGCACACACACCGTGAGCAGGGGCAAACCCAGTGTGGCAGAGACACTGCGAGCACTCCCCACACAGGCCAGTGATATTTGTTTGCAGTGTTCTTCCCTCCCCACAGTACAACTGAACAAGTGAGCCTAAAAAAGTGACCACCACCGCCCCTGTGTGTCAGGGCGGAAATTAGACACTGAAGAGACCAGCAAACAGAAGAAGCAAAAACAGAGGGAACCACCTTGGAAGTGACAGGTGCAATTGATTAAAACTCTGTTCTTAGCAACGACTACATAGAAAGGGGCCTGTAGATCTTGAGAAGTATAAGCTGGATCAAGGAACTGTCTGAAAGTGAAGAATAGATAGAGAAGTCTTGAGCCTAAAGTAAGAATAAGAGTGAAAACCAGAGGCAGTAGGCTTAAGTCCGAATCCTGAGAAAACAAGAGAACTTGACTCCAGGGAACATTAATCGATAGGAGCTCATCAAATGCCTCCATACCTACACTGAAACCAAGCACCACCCAAGGGCCAACAAGTTCCAGAGCAAGACATACCACGCAAATTCTCCAGCAACACAGGAACATAGACCTGAGCGCCAATATACAGGCTGCCCAAAGTCACTCCAAACCCATTGACATCTCATAACTCAGGCTCAGACAGTAAAGCGACTGTCTACAGTGCAGGAGACCTGGGTTCGATCCCTGGGTCAGGAAGATCCCCTGGAGAAGGAAATGGCAATCCACTCCAGTACTATTCCCTGGAAAATCCCATGGACAGGGGAACCTGGTAGGCTATAGTCCATGGGGTCACAAAGAGTTGGACATGACTGAGTGACTTCACTTTCACTTTCTTTCATTGCACTCCAGAGAGAGAAATTCAGCTCCACCCACCAGAACACCAACACAAGCTTCCCTAACCAGGAAACCTTGAGAAGCCATCCATCCAACACCACCCACAGTGAGGAAACTCCACAATAAAGAGAACTGCACAAACTGCCAGAATACAGAAAGGCCTCCCCAAACACAGCAATATAAACAAGATGAAGAGGCAGAGGAATACCCAGCAGGTAAAGGAACAGGATAAATGCCCACCAAACCAAAGAGGACAAGATAGGGAATCTACCTGATAAAAAATTCTGAATGATAGTGAAAATGATCCAAAATCTTTAAAACAAAATGGAGTTACAGATAAATAGCCTGGAGACAAGGATTGAGAAGATGCAAGAAAGGTTTAACAAGGACCTAGAAGAAATTTAAAAAAAGTCAATATATAATGAATAATGCAATAAATGAGATCAAAAACACTATGGAGGGCACCAACAGTAGAATAACAGAGGCAGAAGATAGGATTAGTGAAGTAAAAGATAGAATGATAGGAATAAATGAAACAGAGAGAAAAAAGAAAAACAAATTAAAATAAATGAGGACAATCTCAGAGACTTCTGGGACAACGTTAACAGCCCCAACATTCGAATCACAGGAGTCCCAGAAGAAGAATACAAAAAGAAAGGCCATGAGAAAATACTTGAGGAGATAATAGTTGAAAACTTCCCTAAAATGGGGAAGGAAATAATCACCCAAGTCTAAGAAACCCAGAGAGTCCCAAACAGGATAAACCCAAGGCAAAACACCCCAAGACACACATTAATCAAATTAACAAAGATCAAACACAAAGAACAAACGTAAAAAAGCAGCAAGAGAAAAACAACAAATAACACACAAGGGGATCCCCATAAGGATAACACCTGATGTTTCAACAGAAACTCTTCAGGCCAGGAGGGAATGGCAGGACATAAAGTGATGAAAGAAAATAATCTACAGCATAGATTACTGTACCCAGCAAAGAACTCATTCAGATATGAAGGAGAAATCAAAAGCTATACAGAAAAAAAAAAGAAAAAAAAAGCTATACAGACAGGCAAAAGCTGAGAATTGAGCACCACAAAACCAGATCTCCAACAAAAGCTATAGGATCTTCTCTAGACAGGAAACACAGAAAGGGAGTATAAACTTGAACCCAAAACAATAAAGTAAATGGCAAAGGGATCACACTATTCAATAATTACCTTAAATGTAAATGGCTTGGATGCCCCAACCAAAAGACAAAGACTGGCTGAATGGATACAAAAACAAGATCCCTATATATGTTGTCTACAAGAGATCCACCTTGAAACAAGGGACACATATAGACTGAAAGTGAAGGGCTGGAAAAAGATATTCCACGCAAATAGAGACCAAAAGAAAGCAGGAGTAGCAATACTCGTATCAGATAAAATAGACTTTTAAACAAAGGCTGTGAAAAGAGACAAAGAAGGACACTACATTATGACCAAAGGAGCAATCAAAGAAGAAGATATAACAATTATAAATATATATGCACATAACATAGGAGCACTGCAATATATAAGACAAATGCTATGAAGTATGAAAGGGGAAATTAACAATAACACAATAAGGGTGGGAGACATATTACCCCACTCACACCTATGGATAGATCAACTAAATAGAAAATTAGCAAGGAAACACAAACTTTAAATGATACAATAGACCAGTTAGACCTACTTGATATCTATAGGACATTTCACCCCAAACAATGAATTTCACCTTTTTCTCAAGCGCACACAGAACATTCTCCAGGATAGATCACATCCTGGGCCATCAATCTAGCCTTGGTAAATTCAAAAAAATTGAAATCATTCCAAGTATCTTTTCTGACCACAATGCAATAACATTAGATCTCAATTACAGTAGGAAAACAAATAAAATTCCAACATATGGAGGCTGAACAACACACTGCTGAATAACCAACAAATCACAGAAGAAATGAAAATATGCATAGAAACTAATGAAAATGAAAACAAAACAACCCAAAACCTGTGGGACACTGTAAAAGCAGTGCTAAGGGTAAGGTTCATAGCAATACAGACTTACCTCAAGAAACAAGAAAAAAGTCAAATAAAGAACCAAACTCTATACCTACAGCAACTAGAAAAGGAAGAAATGAAGAACCCCAGGGTTAGTAGAAGGAAAGAAATCTTAAAAATTAGGGCAGAAATAAATGCAAAAGAAACAAAAGAGACCATAGCAAAAATCAACAAAGCCAAAAGCTGGTTCTTTGAAAGGGTAAATAAAACTGACAGACCATTAGCTAGACTCATCAAGAAACAAAGGGAGAAAAATCAAATCAATAAAATTAGAAACGAAAATGGAGAGATCACAACAGACAACACAGAAATAAAAAGGATCCTAAGAGACTACTATCAGCAATTATATGCCAATAAAATGGACAACCAGGAAGAAATTGACAAATTCTTAGAAAAGTACAACTTTCCAAAACTGAACCAGGAAGAAATAGAAAATCTTAACAGACCCATCACAAGCACAGAAATTGAAACTGTAACCAGAAATCTTCCAGCAAACCATAGCCCAGGTCCAGACGGCTTCACAGCTGAATTCTACCAGAAATTGAGAGAAGAGCTAACACCTATCCTACTCAAACTCTTCCAGAAAATTTGCAGAGGTAGGTAATCTCCAAAACTCATTCTATGAGGCCACCATCACCCTAATACCAAAACCTGACAAAGATGCCACAAAAAAAGAAAACTACAGGCCAATATCACTGATGAACATAGATGCAAAAATCCTTAACAAAATTCTAGCAATCAGAATCCAACAACACATTAAAAAGATCATACACCATGACCAAGTGGGCTTTATCCCAGGGATGCAAGGATTCTTCAATATCCACAAATCAATCAATGTAATATACCACATTAACAAATTGGAAAATAAAAGCCATATGATTATCTCAATAGATGCAGAGAAAGCCTTTGACAAAATTCAACATCCGTTTATGACAAAAACTCTCCAGAAAGCAGGAATAGAAGGAACATTCCTCAACATAATAAAAGCTATATATGTCAAACCCACAGCAAACATTATCATCAATGGTGAAAAATTGAAAGCATTTCCCCTAAAGTCAGGAACAAGACAAGGGTGCCTGCCCACTTTCACCAGTACTATTCAACATAGTTCTGGAAGTTTTAGCCACAGCAATCAGAGCAGAAAAAAGAAATAAAAGGAATCCAAATTGGAAAAGAAGTAAAACTCTCACTGTTTGCAGATGACATGATCCTCTACATAGAAAACCCTGAAGACTCCACCAGAAAATTACTAGACCTAATCAATGAATATAGTAAAGTTGCAGGATATCAAACCAACACACAGAAATCCCTTGCATTCCTATACACTAATAATGAGAAAACAAAGAGAAATTAAGGTAACAATTCCATTCACCACTGCAATGAAAAGAATAAAATACTTAGGAATGTATCTACCTAAAGAAACTAAAGACCTATATATAGAAAACTATAAAACACTGGTGAAAGAAATCAAAGAGGACACTAATAGATGGAGAAATATACCATGTTCATGTATCGGAAGAATCAATATAGAGAAAATGAGTATACTACCCAAAGCAATCCATAGATTGAATGCAATCCCTATCAAGCTACCAACGGTATTTTTCACAGAACTAGAACAAATAATTTCACAATTTGTATGGAAATACAAAAACCCTCGAATAGCCAAAGCAATCTTGAGAAAGAAGAATGGAACTGGAGGAATCAACCTGCCTGACTTCAGGCTCTACTACAAAGTCACAGTCATCAAGACACTATGGTACTGGCACAAAGACAGAAATATAGATCAGTGGAACAAAATAGAAAGCCCGGAGATAAACCCACCTACCTATGGACAGCTTATCTTTGACAAAGGAGGCAAGAATATACAATGGAGAAAAGACAATCTCTTTAACAAGTGGTGCTGGGAAAACTGGTCAACCACTTGTAAAAGAATGAAACTAGAACACTGTAACACCATACACAAAAATAAACTCAAAATGGATTAAAGATCTAAATGTTGGACCGGAAACTATAAAACTCCTAGAGGAGAACATAGGCAAAACACTCTCCGACATAAATCACAGCAGGATCCTCTATGACCCACCTCCCAGAATACTGGAAATAAAAGTGAAAATAAACAAATGGGACCTAATTAAACTTAAAAGCTTTTGCACAACAAAGGAAACTATAAGCAAGGTGAAAAGACAGCCTTCAGAATGGGAGAAAATAATAGTAAATGAAGCAACTGACAAACAACTAATCTCAAAAATATACAAGCAACTCCTGCAGCTCAATTCCAGAAAAATAAATGACCCAATCAAAAAATGGGCCAAAGAACTAAACAGACATTTCTCCAAAGAAGACATACAGATGGCTAACACACACATGAAAAGATGCTCAACATCACTCATTATCAGAGAAATACAAATTAAAACCACAATGAGGTACCATTTCATGCCAGTCAGAATGGCTGCAATCCAGAAGTCTAGAAACAATAAATACTGGAGAGGGTGCAGACAAAAGGGAACCTTCTTACACTGTTGGTGGGAATGCAAACTAGTACAGCCACTATGGAGAACACTGTGGAGATTCCTTAAAAAACTGGAAATAGAACTGCCTTATGACCCACCAATTCCACTGCTGGGCATATACACTGAGGAAATCAGAATTGAAAGAGACACATGTACCCCAAGGTTCATCGCAGCACTGTTTACAATAGCCAGGACGTGGAAGCAACCTAGATGTCCATCAGCAGATGAATGGATAAGAAAGCTGTGGTACATATACACAACAGAGTATTACTCAGCCATTATAAAGAATACATTTGAATAAGTTCTAATGAGGTGGATGAAACTGGAGCCTATTACACAGAATGAAGTAATCCAGAAAGAAAAACACCAATACAGTATACTAATGCATATATATGGAATTTAGAAAGATGGTAACGATAACCCTGTGTGTGAGACAGCAAAAGAGACACAGATGTATAGAACGGTCTTTTGGACTCTGTGGGAAGAGGGCGAAGGTGAGATGATTTGGGAGAATGGCATTGAAACATGTATATTATCATATGTGAAATGAATCGCCAGTCCAGTTCCGATTCATGATACAGGACGCTTGGGGCTGGTGCACTGGGATAACCCAGAGGGATGGTATGGGGAGGGAAGTGGGAGGGGGTTCAGGATGGAGAACACATGTACACCCATGGCAGATTCATGTCAATGAATTGGCAAAACCAGTACATTATTGTAAAGAAAAGAAAAGAAAAAAACCCACAAATATGTTAGATCCAAAGAAAGTGTCCGCCACAGCAAAGCATGAATAGCTAGGCTGGTATCTTGTGGCAAACTTTAATTTGGTTCTACCATATTTTCCTTGCTCTGTGTCAGAGAAAGTATCAGATTGTCCTTTCTTTAAAATAGGGTGAACTCATCCTACCCTAGGAAAAAATAACGTGAGACATTTATCTTGAAAAAACAATTTCAATATTCAACGTTAACTGTCTCATCAGAGTAGGTGAATTTAAGGGCGAGTTGCTGCTCTACTTTGGCCAAAAAAGTAGGTACTTTAGGAGATTCACATTTGTCTCTAAATCTTTGATTGCAATATACCTATGTCCTATTGTCTTAAGGTGTTCACATTCATTTTGGCAAATGCATTCCTCTCTTCCCAGTGACTTATGTCATCTGCTGCTGCTGCTGCTGCTAAATTGCTTCAGTCGTCTCCGACTGTGCGACCCCATAGACGTTAGCCCACCAGACTTCCCCGCCCCTGGGATTCTCCAGGCAAGAACACTGGAGTGGGTTGCCATTTCCTTCTCCAATGCATGAAAGTGAAAAGTGAAAGTGAAGTCGCTTAGTCATGCCCGACTTTTAGTGACCCATGGACTGCAGCCTACCAGAATCCTCTGTCCATGGATTCTCCAGGCAAGAGTACTGGAGTGGGGTGCCATTGCCTTCTCTGTTATGTCATCTAAACCATTCTTTCTGGTAAACATGTTGGATAGATAACACATAGTACAACTGAAATAAAACCAAAATATCCTGAAAATAAAAGAGAATATTATTTCAAACCCCTATAAATTATTGTTAGCTATGTCACAGTAAACCTGAAAAACTTTAAGTTTCCTGTGAACCTTTCTCATGTATAATAAAATTAATATCACAGACTGAAGAAAAAAAAAAGAAAGCCTTCTTAAGTGAACAATGCAAAGAAATAGAGGAAATCAATAAATAGAATGGGAAAGACTAGAGATCTCTTCTAGAAAATTGGAGGTACCAAGGGAACATTTTGTGCAATGATGGGCATGATAAAGGACAGAAATGGTATGGACCTAACACAAGCAGAAGAGATTAAGGTGGCAAGAATACACAGAAGAACCTAAAAAAGATCTTAATGACCTGGATAACGATGATGTGGTCCCTTATCTAGAGCCAGACATCCTGGAGTGTGAAGTCAAGTGGCCTTAAGAAGGATTACTACCAATAAAGCTAGTGAAGTTGATGGAATTCCAGCTGAGCTATTTCAAATCCTAAAAGATGATGAGGTTAAAGTGCTGAACTCAATATGCCAGCAAATTTGGAACACTCAGCAGTGGCCACAAGACTGGAAAAGGTCACTTTTCATTCCAGTCCCAAAGAAGGGCAGTGCAAAAGAATGTTCAAACTACCACATGATTTTGCTCATTTCACATGTTAGCAAGGAGGTCATGCTCAGAATCGTTCAAGCTAGGCTTCAGCAGTACATGAACCAAGAACTTCCAGATGTACAAGCTATGTTTAGAAAATGCAGAGGGAAGCAGAGATCAAATTGCCAACATTCTTTGGATCATAGAGGAAGCAAGAGAATTCCAGAACAACATCTACTTCTGCTTTAGTGACTACGCCAAAGCATTTGACTTTGTGGATCACCACAAACTGTGGAAAATTCTTAAAGAGATGGGAATACCAGACCACCTGACCTGCCTCCTGAGAAACCTGTATGCAGGTCAAGAAGCTATAGGTAGAACCAAACATGGAACAATGGACTGGTTCCAAATCGGGAAAGGAGTATGTCAAGGCTATATACTGTCACCCTACTTATTTAACTTATATGCAGAGTACATCATGAGAAGTGTTGGGCTGGATGAATCACAAGCCGGAATCAAGATTGCCAGGAGAAATATCAGTAACTTCAGATATGCAGATGACACCACCCTTATGGCAGAAAGTGAAGAAGAACTAAAGAGCCTCTTAATGAAGGTGAATGAGGAGAGTGAAAAGCTGACAAAAACTGAGATCGTGGCATCTGGCCCCATCACTTCATGACAAACAGAAGGGGGAAAAGTGGAAACAGTGAAAGATTTTATTTTCTTGGGCTCCAAAATCACTGCAGATTGTGACTGCAGCCATGAAATTAAAAGGAGACACCATGCGTCTTGGAAGCTTGCTCCTTGGAAGAAAAGCTTTGACCAACCTAGACAGCATATTATAAAGAAGAGACATCACTTTCCTAACAAAAGTCCATATAGTCAAAGCTATGGTTTTTCCAGTGGTCATGTATGAATGTGAGAGTTGGACCATAAACAAGGCTGAGAGCCGAAGAATTGATGCTTTCAAACTGTGGTATTGGAGAAGACTCTTGAGAGTCCCTTGGACTGCAAGGAGATGAAACCAGTCAATCCTAAAAAAAATCAACCTTGAATATTCATTGGAAGGACTGATGCTGAAGCTCCAATGCTTTGGCCACCTGATAGGAAGAGCCAACTCATCAGAAAAGACCCTGATACTGGGAAAGATTGAAAGCAAAAGAAGCAGCCGAGAGAGTGTGACATGGTTGGATGGCATCACCCACTCAATGGACATGAGTTCCAGCAAGCTCCAGGAATTGGTGATAGACAGGGAAGCCTGGCGTGCTGCAGTCCATGGGGTTGCATAGAGCCGGACATGACTGACTGACTGAACTGAACTGAACTTAATGGTCTAGTGGTTTTCCCTACTTTCTTCAATTTAAGTCTGAATTTGGCAATAAGGAGTTCATGATCTGAGCCACAGTCGGCTCCCGGTCTTGTTTTTGCTGACTGTATAGAGCTTCTCCATCTTTGGCTACAAAGAATATAATCAATCTGATTTCAGTGTTGACCATCTGGTGATGTCCATGTGCAGAGTCTTCTCTTGTGCTGTTGGAAGAGGGTGTTTGCTATGACCAGTGTATTCTTTTGGCAAAACTCTGTTAGCCTTTGCCCAGGTTCATTCTGTACGCCAAGGCCAAACATGCCTGTTACTCCAGGTATCTCTTGACTTCCTACTTTTGCATTCCAGTCCCCTATAATGAAAAGGGCATCTTTTGGGGGGGTGTTAGTTCTAGAAGTTCTTGGAGGTCTTCATAGAACCGATCAACTTCAGCTTCTTCAGCATTATTGGTTGGGGCACAGACTTGGATTACCATGGTATTGAATGGTCTGCCTTGGAAACAAACAGAGGTCATTCTGTTATTTTTGAGATTGCTTCCAAGTACTGCATTTCACCTTCTTTTGTTGACTATGATGGCTACTCCATTTCTTCCAAGGGATTCTTGCCCACAGTAGTAGATACAATGATCATCTGAGTTAAATTCACCCATTCCAGTCCATTTTAGTTTGCTGATTCCTAAAATGTCAATGTTCACTCTTGCCGTCTCCTGTTTGACCACTTCCAATTTGCCTTGATTCATGGACCTAACATTCCAGGTTCCTATGCAATATTGCTCTTTTCAGCATTGAACTTTACTTCCATCACCAATCACATCAACAGCTGGTTGTTGTTTTTGCTTTGGCTCCGTCTCTTCATTCTTTCTGGAGTTAGTTCTCCACTGATTTCCAGTAGCATACTGGGCACCTACCAACCTGGGGAGTTCATCTTTCAGTGTCTTATCTTTTTGCCTTTTCATACTGTTCATAGGCTCTCAAGGCAAGAATACTCAAGTGGCTTGCCATTCCCTCTCCAGTGGACCATGTTTTGTCAGAACTCTCCACCATGACCCATCTGTCTTGGGTGGCCCTACATGGCATGGCTCATAGTTCCATTGAGTTAGAGAAGGCTGTGGTCCATGTGATTAGACTGGTTAGTTTTCTGGGAAGAGATTAGGAGCATGTTTTATAGCCTGTGTCTCTCCCTATGCAAAAATCTCTGCACCAAGATTCTGGGACAGCACATGGGGACACTGGCCAACTTCTCTGAGTGATACCCCAGCTCTAGGACCTAAATGGTCAGGGCCAGGGTCAGTAGCCTGAGGTTTTTTCAGGCACAGAATCACCACCTTGATCTCAGTGCTCCACATCCAAGTTAGAGTCTCCTCCCATGTCTCAATCACTTTCCTAGGACTTAGCCAAAGCAACAGGGAGCTGGGGGCAGGATAAGAAATGCTTAAGTCCTGTTTCTCGGGAAGAAAGCCCTCCAGCTGGACGCTAGGGGTAGGTTGAACCCTGTGTTCTTGGCTGCACAAGTCTGGAGTGGAATCTCCTCTTTACTGAACTAGGAGAAGGAAAGGAGGGAGGAGATCTGTTGCAGGGCCCAAGAGAGGGCTCTTATCTAATGCCTGGAAATCAACTGTCTGAGGAGACACACATGCTGACAAAGCAAGAGACTTTATTAGGAAGGGGCACCTGGGCAGAGAACCCAGGAGAACAACTGTTCTGTCACTTGGCTTGCAGTCTCAGGTTTTATGGTGATGGGATTAATTTCTGGATTGTCTTTGGCCAGTTATTCTGTCTCAGGGTCCTTCCTGATGGCACACACGTTGCTCAGCCAAGATGGATTCCAGCAAGGGTTCTGGGAGGTGGTGGGACATGTGGCATCTCCTTTTGACCTTTTCCTGAACTCTTCTGGTTGGTGGTGGCTTGTTAGTTCTGTGTTCCTTACCACTACCTCCTGTCCTAAAATAATTCATGCAAATGGGTACTATGGTGCCTGGCCAGGGTCGGTGGTTCCAGTCAGTGTGTTACCCCTAAGAGATCTCAATTTGAATACTAGAAATTCTTAGGGAATTTTTGTGGATTTTCTTGAGTTTCTGTTTGCTCCTCAGACTACTCCCAGGGACTTTAATAATTTAAGGATAATTTTTATCATTTTCACAGGGGAGGGAGTGTCTATAGAACACCTCACACTGTCAGGCTGGAAGCTGATCAAAGTGTCATCTCTGAAAGAGGCTGAAGTTAAGGTACAGGAGAGAGAAATTTGTGGGGAGGCTACAAACCTGCTGGTACCAATAAACACTGCTCTGAATTTACTAGTTGTTTTAAGTGGCCTTTTGTCAGCATTAACAAAGGAACTTTGGTCTGGGCTTATCTCATACTTTCTCTGGTCCAGCTCCAGAATCAGCCATTTCTCTCAGTGGGGGCCCTGGTTACATTTAGTGAGAACCAATATCTGGGTGCTCGATGTGCTCATAGCTACTGGGGTATCATTTCTTCTAATCTGAATGGACAGTGCTAGGAAATACATGCATCTATATGTGCACACAGCCCTATATCTGTGTATATATAAGTTTTTCCCTGGAAAAAAATTTCACATTAATACTTCCAATTTCAATCCAAGACCGTAAGATTCATTTTATCCTTCCCCCATTCATGTTTGTAAGTCATTTCTCTGACACTTGACAAACCTGGCTTCCATTTCCGTCAATATATTTACTTATTTGCTACATCATTTGGCCCCAAACAAGGCCCTCATCCCAGCCCTGCTTCCTCAGACATGGCATGTACTTTGACATTTCCGAGTACCCACCTCCTCTCCCCACATTCCTGTTTTACAAATTACAACTCAGATTATCAGGTTAGAAAACGAATTTCAAATGGTCATAACTGCATCAGTGTAAATAGCTTAGAAGGGACACATGCTGAAGGCTAGCCTGTAAAAATACTCAAATCATCCTATTCCCCTCAGATTTTCTTTTTATCACTCTTGTTTCACAAAGTATGTACCATACCTCCTAGTTCCTTATTTAAAAGTTACAACTCTTTATTTTGCAATAATTAGAGATTAACAGGAAGGTGCAAAAATAGTACAGGGAGTCCCAGTTTCCCCCGGGTAAGATCTTACACATAATTATAATCCAACTTCAAAACCAACATATTGACAATGGTACAATACTGCTGACTAGACTACAGACCTTATTTGGTTGCACCAGATTTTACATGCACTCATTTGTGGGTTTTTTTGTGTAGCTCTATATAGTTTTAGCACAGATACACATTCATGTAATCAGCACCACAATCAAGAAACAGAACTGTTCCATCAGCACAAAGGAACCGCTTGTGTTGTTACCCTTTATAATTACCCATATCTCATACCCCCTCCAGTCCCTGTCCCTGGAAACCATTAATCTATTCTTAATTTCTATAATTTTTTCATTTCAAGAATTTAGAATGTTACACAAATGCAGTCATACAGTAGGTGACCTGTTGAGACTTTTTTCATTCATCGTAATACACTTGAGGTCCATCCAAGTTGTGTGTATCAATATTCTGTTTCTTTACATTGCAGAATAGTATCCCATGGTGTGCATGGTTGGTTTAACTGCACACTCAACTGCAGGACATCTGGGTTGTTTCATTTGGAGCTATTACAAATGAAAGTGCTAATAACATCTGTATAGAAGTTTTTGTGCCAAAATAGGCTTTCATTTCTTTGGGATAGATGTCCAGATAAACAGTTGCTGGGTAATAAAATACATGTATGTTTAACTTTCGATCCCTGGGTCAGGAAAATCCTCTGGAGAAGAAAATGGCAACCCACTGCAGTATTCCTGCCTGGAGAATCCCTATGGACAGAGGAGCCTGGCAGGCTACAGTCCATGGGGTCCAAAGAGTCAGACATGACTGAGCAGCTAACACTTTCATGTTTAAGTTTATTAGAAGTTTCCAAACTTTTTCAGAGTGGCTTACCATTTTACATTCCATTCAGCAAGGTATGAGATCTCCAATTTGTATGCTCAACAGCATCTGCTATTGTCACTATTTTTTTTAAATTCTGGCCACACCCTGAGGCATATGGGATCTTAGATCCCCAACTAGGGATCAGACCCATGCCCCCAGCACTGAAAGGCAGAGTCTCAATCACTGAACTGCCAGGAAGTCCCCATTTTCATTATTATTTTCTTTAGCCATTCTGATAAGTACATAGTCATAATTCCTTGTGGTTTTAATTTGCATCC
Source organism: Capra hircus (assembly GCF_001704415.2). Lineage (NCBI taxonomy): Eukaryota > Metazoa > Chordata > Mammalia > Artiodactyla > Bovidae > Capra > Capra hircus. The sequence continues at coordinate 44,763 of NW_017190062.1, forward strand.
CCTGATTACTAATAAGATTCAGTATTTTCTCCTATGCTTGCTTGCCATCAACATTCCCTCTTCAGTGCTATGTCTATTTATGTCTTCTGCTCATTTTCTAATTGTATTATTTTTTCCTCTTGACTTTATACAATATATTCTGGATTCATCGCCATAAATGGTTTGCAAGTGATTTCTGTCAATAACATCTTCCTCTTAAATTGTTTGCAGAGCAGAAGTTTTTTCTTTTGATAAAGTCCAGTGTATCAACTTTTTCCTTTTAGGACTGTGCTTTTGGGGTGAAGGCCAAGAGCTTGTTGCCTAGCCCAAGATCCTAAAAATTTTTCTATGATTTTTTTTCCCTAAAGGTTTTATAGTTTTACATCTTACACCTAACATCATGATACATTTTCAAATTTGTATATTGTATACAGTTTAGGTCAAAGTTCCTTTTCTTTGCCAACTGCACCAACATGATTTGTTGAAAAGACTATCCTTCCTCCGTTGAATTGCTTCTGTACCTTTGTCAAAATCAGTTGCGCTGTCTTGATCACTACAGCTTTATAGTAAATCTTGAAGTCAGGTAACATGAGTCCCCCCGATTTTTCTTCTTCAAAATGGATTTAGCCTAATTAATTTTATTCCTGGATATTTTCATCCTTCCTACAGGGAAAGAAAAGAATAGAGAAGCACTCTGGCTGTGGGAAATGAGGGAAAATACAACATTTAGACTACATATGCCCTAGGAAAGTTCATGACCTTTTCTGGGTTCTGCTCCTAAGAGATGAAGTCTGACATCCAAATGATTATGGTACAGGTAGTTCTGGACTATACTTTGAAATGTGAAAAGCAATATTTAGGGAGAAACAGGAAGAAAAAACAAAAACCAACACTTTGTCATTACTGTTGGGATTAGGACTTTCTTTGTCATCTTTCTAACGCCTTCAATTCCCACTGTAATTTCTAGCATGAGGTAGGCTTGGCTCTTTTCTGAAGACACACTTATCATTTGTGGTTACACATAGTAAGAAGGATGCAACAGAACTTTTTAAAGTGTGGTTTCTGTTACATCCTAAGTCCTAAATGTTTCTGGAAAAACACATTTATATTATATTAGAAGTTCTTAGGGTCTAGGATCTGCTCAATAGGAATTTGCTTCAAAGTCAAATATGCCAGAACTCATGTTTTTGCTCATAAAGAGCACCCACATAGATTCAACCTTTCCTAGGTATCTCAGAATACCTATTTTAGAGATCAGGAAGGAAGACACGAGATATATGCCTGTCAGTGGGGGCAAAAAGTAAAGGTAGAGTCACTTCTTTCCACTGACCCTCATGTACTTATTTACTTGTCCAATATAAGCATCCTTGGGGTCACAAAGAGTCAGAAATGACTGAGCGACTGAACTGAACTGAACTGATAAGCATCCTAACTACAAAATCAAACATGAAATACTCTTCTTCCTTTAGCTCATTCCAGGGGGAAATGAACATTTGAGATATACTCCCCAGACATTTTATTATAGAATGTCCTTGCCAATGTACCTTCCACAGTCTTTAAAAAGCTTTCATATTCTTCTTAAATCACCCTGCATTTGCTCTGGGTAGGCCAATTCCAGGTAGGAGGGTTCATTAAGCCCTAAATGAAACTTTCTGGAAGATGTCTTTTGTTTGTTTATTGCAGGCATAAGACATACCCATTAGGGTATAAAAAGAGCTGCTCCCTCATTTTCCTATGCATCCTGTATGTGAAATTGCAGACCGTGTTTAACACAAATTGGAAGAAAAGCATTTTACCTTGTTCTGTCTCCTGCTTTATTCTAGAGAAGAAAGTTCTTGCAGAAGCTCCTCCTTTTCTTGTTGCAGCTCCTGCACATGCTGTTGGTTTTGCTCCAGTCTGTCCTCCAACCACTGTAGTAGAGGTCCGCTGACCGCTGACATCTGACTGCACAGATTCTTGGTAAATACTTCAACAGAAACAAAACACAAGGACAACATTCCACCATCAGCAGCCCCACACCAGGGAGTACAGGAAGAAGGGGAAGGAGGAGAACATAGAAAATGTATAGTAGTAGAACTGGCAGACAGCTTTGGATGGGCAGCCAGGGGAAAGCAGGATAACTGAGCAAGGAAGATACCTATTCGGAGGCTACCCTGAACATCCCTGGACCCATAATCCAGAGGGAAGCCTGCCTATGCAGAGAGCAGAAAGATAACCAGCTTTTCACTCTCATAGCGAAAGGGCTAAGACCTCCAAAAGGGTATCTTTCCCCAATTTTCAAGACTTCTTCACACTAATCCATAATCTATGCTGTCACCATAGATTGTGCTGTGCTTAGTCACTCACTCATGTCTGACTCTTTGCAACCTCTTGGACTGTAGCCCACCAGGCTCCTCTGTCCATAGGGTTTCTCCAGGCCAGAATAACGAGTGGGTAGCCGTTCCCTTCTCCAGGGGATCTTCCCAACCCGGAGATCAAACCCCAACCTCCCATGTTGCAGGTGGATTCTTTACCTTCTGAGCCACCAGGGAAGCCCCATTACTCTTGCCTATTCTTGAATTTCATATAAATGCAACTATAAAGTACGTAAGTTTACATGACACTTCACTTGGCATAATGGTTTTGAGATTCATCAAGGTTGTTCATGTGATGATTTGATCATTTAGTCGCTAAGTCACATCCAACTCTTGCGACCCCATGGACTGTAGTCTGCCAGGCTCCTCTGTCCATGTGATTCTCCAGGCAAGAATACTGGAGTGGGTTGCCATTTCCTTCTCCATCATGTATCGGTAGTTTGTTCATTTCTGAGCAATACTTTGTTGTATGGATGGATCACGCTTTGTTGATCCATTTGCCCACTGACAGACAGCTGGGTGTTTCCCCTTTTTGGCTACTGCAAATAATGCTGCTGCAAACATTCCAGTCTTCCTTTGGGTGGCATGTATAGTATTCAGTTGTCTGCAGGGTTCAATAGAAAAGTTGTGGGGGCAGGCTTAGCAAGTGGCAAAGCTCTTGAGAAAGAACACTCCAGGGTAATTTGTACTCACCAATTCAGTTACTTCAGCTAAATCTGCTTCGGTCATGTGAGTATTTTACTGCTTATACTTTAGGGAAAAAAATCTTACCTGAGCCATTATGGATCTTGGTTACTGAGTCCAGATGTGTAAGGCTAAAGGGATAGGATAAAATAGATTAGTAGCAGAGCATCAGTTCATCTAATCTGGCTGGCACCAGTCTGCTGCCAGAACAGATAAATATGAATCATTTAACTTTCCATTCTTGTTAAATTTTTCATGATTGGGGGTATGTACTTTCATTTCAAACATTGAAGTAATTCAAAGAAATAATCTGGAAATTACTGTCTCTCACTGAAGGTGTCACATAGGGGTTAACTTAGATGTTAATTTTTTTTAGCAACTAAAAAATTATCTTTGCCCCAGGAGGATGCAAAGTGTACCAGGAGAGAAACAAGTGGTAAAGAGACTGTTATCATACAGAGTGAGAAACCTGATGACTGCAAACTACTGTAAAGCTTTTTCATAAGAGAGCAAAAAAGCAAAGGGGGCTCGCAGGTTGAGCTGCCAAAGATGACAGGAGGGGAGGGAATGGGGACCAGGTCCTGAGAAGTAGAAAGATGAGCAGTGAGGGTCTCTACCTGTGGATCCTCCTATACGCATCTTGTTCTTCTTGGCACAAGATCTTGGGCAGCTCAACTGCTGACTCAAGACATACTTTCCCAATGGTTACGTGAGGTACAATATGAATTGGGATTTCAATTCTCTCATATCTGGAAGACAACCAGGTCGGGTCATGTCAGTTTTTGTTTCCAGCTTTATTGAGGTATCTTGAAGGCAGGACAAGGGGACGACAGAGGATGAGATGGTTGGATGGCATCACCAACTCAATAGACATGAGTTTGAGTAAATTCTAGGAATTGGTGATGGGCCTGGCATGCTGCAGCCCATGGGGTCGCAAACAGACGCAACTGAGGGACTGAACTGAACTGATGCAAAGAGTTGATTCACTGGAAAAGACCCTGATGCTGGGAAAGATTGAAGACAGGAGGAGAAGGGGATGACAGAGGCTGAGATGGTTGGATGGCATCACCAACTCGATGGACATGAGTTTAAGTAAACTCTGGGAGTTGGTGACGGACAGGGAGGCCTGGCAAGCTACAGTCCATGCAGTTGCAAAGAATCAGACACAACTGAGCGACTGAACAGAACTGACCTTATTGAGGTATAGTTGACAAATAATTGACAAACTATATAAGAAAGAAAGAAAGAACGTGAATTCACTCAGTCGTGTCTGACTCTTTGCAACTCCATGGACTGTAGCCCACCAGGCTCCTCCATCCATGGAATTTTCTAGGCAAGAGTACTGGGGTGGGTTGCCATTTCCTTCTCTAGGGGATCTTCCCAACCCAGGGATTGAACCTGGGTCCCCCGCATTGCAGGCAGCACTTTACAGTCTGAGCCACCAGACAAATTATATATATATATAATTCTTATTTGTCTTATATACCTATACTTCTTAAGGTATACAAATTGACATTATGATATATATATATACACACACACATTGTGAAACGATCAACACACTCAAGTGCATTAACATATTTATCAGCTCACATAATTACCATTTTTGTGCTGATTTAACATTTAAGATCTCCCTTAACAAATTTCAAGTAGATACTCACCATGTTGACATTAGATCTCCCGAACTCGTACCCTTATACCAACACTTCCTCATTTTCCCCTCTACCACCCCTGCCATCACCATTCTCCTCTCTGTGTCTAGTAGTTTGATGGGTTTAGATTCCACATGTAAGAGCACTGTTTTTGTTGTTCTTTGCTCAGTTGTGTCCAGCTCTTTGTGACCCCATGGACTGTAGCACAACAGGCTTCCCTGTCCTTCACTATCTCCCCAAGTTTGCTCAAACTCATGTCCATTGAGTTGGTGATGCCATCCAACCATCTCATCCTCTGTCATCCCCTTCTCCTCCCACCTTCAATCTTTCCCAGCATCAGGGTCTTTTCCAATGAGTTGGCTCTTCACATCAGGTGGCCGAAGTATTGGAGCTTCAGCTTCAGCATCAGTCCTTCCAGGGAATATTCAGAGTTCACTGTCTTTAGGATTGACTGGTTTCATCTCCTTGCTGTCCAAGGGACTCTCAAGAGGCTTTTCCAGTACCACAATTTGAAAGCATCTATTCTCTGGTGCTCAGCCTTCTTTATGGCCCAACTCTCACATCTGTACTTAACTAATGGAAAAACTATAGCTTTGACTATATGGATCTTTGTCAGCAAAGTGATGTCTGCTTTTTAATATGCTGTCTAGGTTTGTCATAGCTTTCCTTCCAAGGAGCAAGAGGTCTTTTAATTTCATGGGTGCAGTCACCACCTGCAGTAATTTTGGAGCCCAAAAAACAAAATCTGTCACTGCTTCTACTTTTATCCTATTTGTCATGAAGTGATGGGACTGGATGCCATAATCTTCGTTTCTGGAAAGTTGAGTTTTAAGCCAGCTTTTCCACTATCCTCTTTCTCCCTTGCCAAGAGGCTCTTTAGTTCCTCTTCATTTTCTGCCATTAGAGTTGTATCATCTTGTTGATGGGCTTCCCCAATGGCTCAGCAGGTTAAGAATCTGTCTGCAATGTAGGAGACACAGGTTCGATCCCTGGGTCAGGAAGATCCCCTGGAGAAGGAAATGGCAACCCACTCCAGTATTCTTGCCTGGAAAAGTAAATGGACAGAGGAGCCTGACTGGCTATAGTCCAAAGGCTTGCAAAGAGTCAAACACAACTAAGCACACAGGCATCTTGTTGATATTTCTCAGAGCAGTCTTGATTTCATCTTGTATTTCATCCAGCCTGGCAAGTGAGTACATGCATTGCAGTATTTGTCTTTCTCAGACTTATTTCACTCAGCATAATGTAGTCGAGGTTCATCCATGTTGTTGAAAATGGTACGTATATACACATATGCAGACATATACCACATTTTCTTTATCCATTTATCCACTGACATACATTTAGGTTGTTTTCATTCCTTGACTACTGTGAGTAATTCTGCGATGAACATGGGACCCCAGATATTATTCTGAGACCCTGATTTCACTTCCTTTGGATATATACCAAGAAGTTGGTAAGTTTTTAATGCTGAGTTGTCATAATCGGAAGTTTTCTATAGTTTTAATAGAAATTTTTGGACACGGTATGCTTCAAACATTAAACATTCCTATGACTCATTTAGTAACTCCAAAGGGGATATGGTTCAAACTGAGCTCATGTGGGGAGCAATTTGGAAGTACATTTGCAGAGCCAGTATTCTCATAGAAAATAAAGTCCTTATACTCATTCCCCAGACAAGGGAAACAGCTTATTAATATTGTTTTCAGAAAGTTGCCAATGAGGTGGAACACACTGATCACAAAGCCTGGGGGAAGAGGAACTAGAGACTCTTCAATGGCTCCATCAGTTTTGTTACGTGGAAGGGATTACTTATATAAATAATCACTTGTTCTAATTCAGTGTTCACCTGATTTCCCATTTTCTCCCCTGGAAGGAAATAGGTACATAATATACAAATATTTCCATTTTCATGCTAGAGTAGGCTTGTTACTCCAAGGCCAACCAATCTACCTCTAAATACTTCTCACCCTGAATACACCTAATCTCCACCTAACAGTGGGTTCAATGGAGCATCCAAAATTGAGGGTCCCTGGCACTATGTGACTTCATTGGCCCAGGGTGGTACCTGAACATAAAATCTAGCTCCCTTCTCTCTCTTTCCCACCCAGCAGAATATATCTGGCCCCCTTACCACTTCTCTTCAAAATAACATTAGATCTCTGAGCCAGAGCAATTCTGCAAGTAGAACAAATAAAGGTATCCAAACTGGAAAAAATGAAGTCAAACTCTCTCTGTTTGCAGAAGCATTAATCTTATATGTAGAAAACCATTATTATTCCCCCATCACCTCACCCCCAAAAACCGATTATGGCTGCACATCTGAAAGCTCTAGATGGGAAACCCTTCCTGGCCACAGGCACATTCTTGTGGCTTGAAGAGATTCTTGGCTTCTAGCAGCCTAACTCCTGTCTCTGTCTCCGTCTTCATGTGGCCTCCAATATCTGTGCATTTGGGAGGTGATTAGGCCATGAGGTTGGAGCCCTCATGAATGGGGTCAATTAGCATCTTTGTAAAAGAGGGTATTTTTCAATAATCTCTCTTCTGCTCTTTGGATCTCTGATCCTTTCACCAATGCCACCTGTCTTGATTATTATAGCTTAATAGCAGCTCAGTATCTGGGAATGTGATTCCTCCAAATTTATAATGTTTCACCAGATCTTTTTGGCTATTAAGGTTCTTTTGCCCTTTCATAAAATTTTAGAATAGCAGGTCTGATCTCAAAAATTTTTTTTTTACTTTGAAAGTTTTATTGGCTCATAAGACCTATGCATATAAAAGAAATACCCAAAACACTATACAGTATTAAACCACAATTATATTTTTTTCTGCTGGGAATTTGATTGCTATTAAATCTATAGCTTTGGAGAGAATTGATATGTTTGCTGCTCTGACTCTTCTAACCCATGAACATAGTAAATCTATTGATTTATATCTTTGATTTTATTCATGAGTTTTTGAATTATTCAACATACAAATCCTGTATGTGTTCCTTTTATTGCATAAAACATGACTATATGAGTTTAGCAGGGTCATAAAGTACAAGATAAACACAGACACAGATCAGTTTCTATATGCTATCAACGAACATCTGTACATGGAAGTTTAAAAAAATGTCATTCAAAATATCTCTTCACAAAATGAAGTATATATAGGTTGTTTCCATGTCTTTTTTGTTGTTCAGTCACTCAGTCATGCCCGATTCTTTGCAACCCACTGGACTGCAGCATGCCAGGCTTGCCTGTCCTTCACTGTCTCCCAGAGTTTCCTCAAGCTCATGTCCATCAAGTCGATGATACCATCCAACCATCTCATCCTCTGTCACTGTCATCTCCTCCTGCCCTCAATCCTTCCCAGCATCAGGGCCTTTTCAAATGAGTTGGCTCTTCGCATCAGGTGGCCAAAGTATTAGAGCTTAAACTTCAGTCCTTCCAATGAATATTCAGGATTGATTTCCTTTAGGATTCATTGGTTTGATCCCCTTGCTATTCAAGGGACTCTCAAGAGTCTTCTCCAACAACACAGTTCAAAAGCAGCAATTTGTCTGCGCTCAGACTTCTTTATGGTTCAACTCTCACAACCATACATGACTACTGGAAAAAACATACCTTTGACTATATGGACTTTTATCAGCATATTGGTGTCTCTGCTTTTTAATATGCTGTCTAGGTTTGTCATTGCTTTTCTTCCAAGGAACAAGCATCTTTTAATTTAATGGCTGCAGTCACCGTCTGCAGTGATTTTGGAGCCCAAGAAAATAAAGTCTGTCTCAGTGTTTCCATTTTTTCTCCAACAATTTGCCATGAAGTATGGCACTGGATGCCATGATTTTAGTTTTCTGAAATGTTGAGTTTAAGCTAGATTTTTCACTCTCCTCTTTTACCTTCCCTGGTGGCTCAGACGGTAAAGCGTCTGCCTGCAACGCGGGAGACCTGGGTTCGATCCCTGGGTCGAGAAGATCCCCTGGAAAAGGAAACGGCAATCCACTCCAGCACTCTTGCCTGGAAAATCCCATGGACAGAGGAGCCTGATAGGCACAGTCCATGGGGTTGCAAAGAGTCAGACATGACTGAGCGAATTCACTTTCACTTTCTTTTACCTTCGTCTCAAGGCTCTTTAGTTCCTCTTCACTTTCTGCCATTAGAGTGTTGTTATCTGCATATCTGAGGTTACTGATATTTCTCCTGGAAATCTTGATTGCAGCTTGTGCTTCATCCAGCTTGGCATTTCACATAATGTACTCTGCATATAAGTTAAATAAGCAGGGTGACAATATACAGCCATGATGTGCTCCTTTCCCAATTTGGAACCAGTTTGTTCCATGTCTGGTTCTAACTGTTGCTTCTTGACCTGCATACAGGTTTCTCAGGAAACGAGCAAGGTGGTCTGGTATTCCCATCTCTCTAAGAATTTTCCACAGTTTGTTGTGATCCACAAAGTCAAAGGCTTTCACATAGTCAATGAACCAGAGCAGATGGTTTTCTGGAATTCCCTTGCTTTTTCTATGATCCAACAGATGTTGGAAACTTGATCTCTGGTTCCTCTGCCTTTTCTAAATCCAGCTTGAACATCTGGAAGTTCTTGGTTCACATGCTGTTCAAGCCTAGTTTGAAGGATTTTGAGCATGACCTTGCTAGCATCTGAAATGAGTGCAATTGTGTGGTAGTTTGAACATTCTTTGGCATTGCCCTTCTTTGGGATTGGAATGAAAAGTAACCTTTTCCAGTCCTCTGGCCACTACTGAGTGTTTCAAATTTGCTGGCATATTGAGTGCAGCACTTTAACAGCATCATCTTTTAGAATTTGAAATAGCTCAACTGGAATTCCATCACCTTCCTAAGGCCCACTGTCTTCACATTCCAGCATGTCTGGCTCTAGGTGAGTGATCACACCATCGTGGTTATCTGGGTCATTAAGATCTTTTTTGTACATTTCTTCTGTGTATTCTTGCCACCTCTTCTTAATCTCTTCTGCTTCTATTAGGTCCTTGGCATTTCTGTCCCTTATTGTGCCCATCTTTGCATGAAATGTTCCCATGGGATCTCTAATTTTCTTGAAGAGATCTCTAGTCTTTCCCATTTTATTGTCTTCCTCTATTTCTTCGCAGTGATCACTGAGGAGGGCATTCTTATCTCTCCTTGCTGTTCTTTGGAACTCTGCATTTAGATGGTATATATTTCCTTTTCTCCTTTGCCTTTTGCCTCTCTCCTTTTCTCAGCTATTTGTAAGGCCTCCTCAGACAACCATTTTGCCTTGTTGCGTTTCTTTTTCTTTGGGATGGTTTTGATCACTGCCTCCTCTACAGTGTTACAAATCTCTGTCCATAGTTCTTCAGGCACTCTACTACGTCTAATCCTTTGAATCTATTTTTCAGTTCCACTGCATAATCATAAGGGATTTGATTTAGGTTATACCTGAATGGCTTAGTGGTTTTTCCTACTTTTTTCAATTTAAGTCTGAATTTTGCAATAAGGAACTCATGATCTGAGCCATAATCTTGGCTATTTTGAATAATGCTGTTATGAACATGGGTGTGCAAATATCTCTTTGAGATTCTGTTTTCAATGCTGTTGGATATACACAAGAGACTTTGCTGGTCATATGGCAGTTCTTGTTTTGTTTTGTTTTGAGGACCTTCTGTATTCTTTTCCATACCGACTACACCATTTTACATTCCCACCAACAGAGCACAAGGGTTTCAGCTTCTTCACATCCTCACCACACATCTGTTCTTTACTGTGTTTTTGATAATGGCCATCCTAATGCATGTGAAGTAATGTCTCACAGTGGTTTTGATTTGCATTTTTAAATGATTAGTGATGTTGAGCATCTTTTCAGGTTTGTTGGTCATTTGTTTATCTTCTTTGGAGAAATGTCTACTTAAGCCCTTTGTCTATGTTTAAATTATTTTGTCATTCAGGTGTAGGAATTCTCTATATATTCTGGATATTAACCTCATCAGATACAGGATTTGAAAATATTTTCTCCCATTCTGTAGGTTGCCTTTTCAATTATTTCCTTTGATGATCAAAGCTTTTAAGGTTAATGTAGTGTGTTTGTCTGTTTTTCCTTTAGTAACCTGTGCTTTTGGTGTAATATCTAGGAGTGAAAGTGAAAGTGAAGTCCCTCAGTCATGTCCAACTCTTTGCAACCCCATGGACTGTAGCCTACCAGGCTCCTCCATCCATGGGATTTTCCAGGCAAGAATACTGGAGTGGGTTGCCATTTCCTTCTCCAGGAGATCTTCTTGACCCAGGGATTGAACCCTGGTCTCCCACATTGTAGGCAGATACTTTACCATCTGAGCCACCAGGGAAGTCCCCTAGTAGAAGTCATTGCCAAATTAGATTTCATGAGCTTTCCTCATTTTCTTCTGGGACTTTTATAGTTTTTGGTCTTACATTTCTGTTTTTATTCCATTTGAGTTAATTTTTGCATATTGTATAAGGTAGGGACCCACCTTGATTCTTTTGTATGCAACTCTCTAGTTTCCCTAGCGTCATTTATTGAAGAGAATGTCCTTTTCCCATCATGTTCTTTTTTTAATTAACGTTCTCTTTGTAAATTTATTTATTTGTTTTTGGTTGCTGCACATAGGCTTTTCTCTAGCTGTGTTGAGCAAAGGCTACTCTTTGTTTTTGCGGTGTGCAGGCTTCTCGATGGGGTGGTTTCTCTTATTGTAAAGCACAGACTCTAGGCACAAGGGCTTCAATAGTTGGGGCATAGGGGCTCAGCTGCTCCAAACCATGTGGAATCTTCCCAGACCAAGGATCGAACCCATGTCACCTGCACTGGCAGGTGGATTCTTATCCATGGCACCACCAGGGAAGTCCATCACATCAAGTATTCTTGGAACCTTGGTCAAAGATCATTTGACCACATATGACAGTTTAATTTGGGACTTATTATTCTGCTCCTTTGATCTTTATGTCCGTTTTTATGCTGGTACAACACTGTTCTGATTCCTGAGGCTTTTTAATAAGTTTTGAAATGACGAAGTGTGAGATTTCAAATTTCATTCTTTTTAAAAATTGTTTTGGCCACTCAGGGTCCCTGGAGATTCCATATGAATTTTAGGATCGGTTTTTCTATTTCTGTAAACAAACAAAAACCAGCGCTGTTGGGATTTTGATAGTGATTGCACTAATTCTGTGAATCACTTTGAGTAATATTTACATCTTAATATTAACACACTATTGACCTGGGGATTTTTGCAGAAACTAATGCCTGTGGCTGGTGATTTGTTGTGCAAATGAATATTAAAACACTCCACTCAATAATGTTTGGGTAACAAAAGTTGTACTGATACATCTCTGGTCAATAATGTATCAACTTACTCAATCCATGTACATGGGATGTCTATTTATTTGTGTCTTCTTTAACTTTTCTTCAGCAGCACTTTGTAGTCTGCATTGTATAAGTCTTTCACTTTTTGGTTAGGTTTTTTCCTAAATATTTTATTCATTTTGATGTTATTGTAAATGGACTGTCTTTTTAATTTACTTCTTGGATTGTTCATTGTTAGTGTATACAAACAAAACAGATGTTTTTGTATGATTTAATATCTTGCAACTTTGTTGAATTTATTACTTTTTATAGTTTTTTAGTGGCGTCTTTGAGGCTTTCTACATATTATATGTCATCTGTCAACAGAGATAATTTTACTTCCTCCTTTGCAATTTGGATGCTGTTTATTTCCTTTTCTTGCCTAGTGCTCTGACTAGGACTTCCAGTTCCATGTTAAATGCCTGTTTTTAAATTGAGTTGCTTGTCTTTTAATTGTTTAGAGTAAGAGTTCTTTACATATTCTGGATGCTATACCATGATCAAATATATGATTTAAATGTATTCTCTCCTATTCTGTGTGGACTTTTTCACTTTCTTCATAATGTCCTTCAGTGTACCAAATTTTGAATTTTTTACCAAGTTTATCTTTTAAAAAAAAAGTATTGTTTGTACATTTAGTGACATATTTAAGCAACCATTACCATGTCCAAAGTCACAAAGATTTAAATCTATGAGTTTTATACTTTTAGCTTCACTATATGGGTCTTTGACACATTTTAGGTTAACTTTTGTATACTGGGTATGGCAGGACGTCGGCATCTTAGTTGTAAATGAGTATGTTCCAGATGTTCTTTTCTTTAATTACCCTTGCTAGATTTTGAGGTAAGAGTTATGTTGACTGCATACAAAGTCTTCCCATATCTCAATTTTCTGAAACAGTGTGAATAAGATTGTTATTGTTTTTTTCTTTAAACATTTGATAGACTATAACACATTAGTGATCTTAGCACAACAATTCAAAAGCATCAATTATTTAGCACTCAGCTTTGTTTATGGTCCAACTCTCATATCCATACGTGACTACTGGAAAAACCATAACTTTGACTATATAGACCTTTGTCAGCAAAGTGATCTTAGATTTTTAATATGCTGTCTCATTTTGTCATAGGTTTCCTTCAAAGGAGCAAACATCTTTTAATTTCATGGCTGCAGTCACCGTCTGCAGTGCTTCTGGAGCTCGAGAAAATAAAATCTGTTACTGCTTCCACTTTTTCCTCTTCTATTTGCCATGAAGTGATGGGACCAGATGCCATGATCTTAGTTTTTTGAATGTTGAGCTGTTAGGCCAGCTTCTTCACTCTCCTCTTTCACTTTCATCAAGAGGCTCTTTAGTTCCTCTTCACTTTCTGCCATAAGGGTGGTGTCATCTGCATAGCTGAGGTTCTTGATATTTCTCCTGGCAATCTTGATTCCAGCTTGAGCTTCATCCAGCCTGGCATTTTGCATGATGTATTCTGCATATGCTCTGATTTTCTGTATTTTGTTAGATTTGGAAAGTTGTGCTTTTCTAGGAATGAATCCATTTAACTTACATTCTTCATAATATTTTCTTATCCTTTCAAAATATGTAAGATTACAAGTGATTTTCCCTTTTTCATTCTCTATATTTGTAAGTTTATGCTCTGTATTTTTTCCTTGATTGGTCTTCCTGGGGGCTTATTAATTTGATTGCTCTCTTTGAAAGAACCAAAAACCTATAAATGTCCCTCTAAGTAGCCATTTAGTTGCATCCCAAATTTTCCTTTTTTACAAAAATGATCGTTCAGCTCAAAATATTTTCTGATTTCCCTTCTGACTTATTCTTTGATTCATAGGGTATTTGTAAGTATATTATTAAACCTCAAAACATTGGATGACTTCACACACAAGATGAAATAAACACATACTATCCTTATCTTGCACTGAATTCAACTCTAAAACCCAGACAGAATTCCAGGCCTAGCTACTTGTGAACTCTGCAAAGCAAATAATAACAGGTGGATTAGGGAAGGACACCAAAATTCAAAATACCATACAAGCCATGGATATAAACAAGACTTAAGAACTTACAATGTAATATCCAAAATAATCAAACTAGGAACTGAAATTACTCAACATATAAAGAACCACAGAAATCTCATCGTGCATGGAAGAAGATAATGAACAGACACAAAAAAGCAAAATGAAACATATGCTGGAAATATCTGACAAAACTTTAAAGCAGCCATTATGAGACAGAATCACTAATTTGTATTTTTAGAAATCAGCATAATGGTTCCCTTTGGAAAGGAGCAAAGGCTTAGCAATACACAGGGAGCTTCTGGGGAGCTAGTAAGTTTCTATTTCCTGATATATATTTTAGCTTTATAGGCACATTCGTGACCTGTGTTGACGTTGTGTAGGTATCTTTATGCAAACTGATTGAGCTGGACACATAATTAGTATGCTTTTCTGTCTCTGTGTTACACTTGCACTGAAAAGCTAAAATCAACAAACCAAACTAAGGTTATGAAGAAGCTCTAGAGTTTGCTAGAACTCATAACTCAGAATAGAGTTTTGAAGTCTATAGCTGAAGGGATTCTATTTACTTCTCAGAAGGAGTACGTAACTGGGTTGATATTGAAGGTTGACAGGTATCAGAGAAGAATTCTTAAATTTGAGCTTAGTCCTCTAAAGATGAGTGTTAGCCAGGAAATGGCTGGAGAAACAGGCAAACAATGAAGGGCTTCAGGTTTGAGGGTTTTTTTTTTTTTTTTTTTGGATATTATGGATGAGGACCATTTCAGAAAAGCTATAGCATAGATACCAAATAGAAGGAATACAATACCAAATAGACAGGAATACAATGGGTGGGTAAAATGAAAACCAAAATTAAACCACTTTTTAACAAATAATGAAAATAAAATACTGCTACTATCCTAGCATGGGATATACTTAAAGCTGAGACTAGTGGAAATTCACAGCCTTAAGCATTTACATCAATGAAAATGAAAGACAAAAAATACATTAAATAAATTCCAAACCCTAAAGGTTAAGATAAAGTACAAGAAAATAACCAAAATAAAACATAAGGAAATAAAATTCAGAAGATTTGAAAAAAGAAACATAAAGGAAATAATGAAAGATAAAGTAAAAATTTGTGAGAATGTGAGTAGGAACAAACAAACTAATACATAAAAATGATTGTTTTGGGGGAAATTAACAATGACTAGGGGGAGGTAACTACTGAAATAGAAGAGATTTAAAATACCATAAGAGACTCTCTGGTAGATAGATTTCTGTGCAAAAAAAAATTGAAAATGAGACAAAATGAATAAGTTCTTAAGAAAATACAGGTCAATAAAAATTGACCTCATTAGGAAAAAAGGCATAAATAGATCTATTGCCATAAAAGAAACAGAGGAACTATCCCAACAAAGCATGATATGGAAATCTAAACCTAATAATACAAAAAAATTCCAAAAAGTTATCACTTATGACTTGATGCAAAAGCAAAAACTAAAATTATTGGCAAAAACATCCCAATAACACATTAGGAAAACCTCACAGGATATTTTCCCAGGAAGCCAAGCTTGGTTCAATAGTAGGAAATCTATCAATATAATATACCATATTAATAGATCTAAAGAAAGCCTGCATTACCTTCATAGGTCCTAAAAAGCTTAACAGAACTCAACAGTCATTCCTGAATAAACACAGAAAAAAAAAAAGGTAATTATAAAGGATTTATGGATATTTTCTTAATTTGCTGTTCAGTCGCTAAATTGTGTCTGACTCCTGACCCTGTGGAATGAAGCACAAAAGCCTTACCTGTCCTTCACCATCCCCCAATGTTTCCTCAAACACAAAACAATTGAGTTGGTGATGCCATCCAACCATCTCATCCTCTGTCGTCCCCTTCTCCTCTCGCCTTCAATCTTTCCCAGCATCTGGGTCTTTTCCAGTGAGTCAGTTCTTCACATCACATGGCTGAAGTATTGGAGCTTCAGCTTCAGCATCAGTTCTTCCAATGAATAATCAGAATCTATTTCCTTTAGGAATGATTGGTTTGATCTCCACACTGTCCAAGTACTTTCAAGAGTCTTCTCCAACATCACAGTTCAAAAAAATCAATTATTCGGCACACAACCTTCTTTATAGTCCAACTTTTACGTTCATAAATGACTACAGGAAAAACCAGAGCTTTGATTATTTGCCCCTTCGTTGGCAAAGTGATGTCTCTGGTTTTTAATACATGGTGTAGGTTTGTCACAGCTTTACTTCCAAGGAACAAGCATCTTTTAATTTCATGGCTGCAGTTACCATCTGCAGTGAGTTTGGAGCCCAAGAAAATAAACTGTCACTGTTTCCATTTTTTCCCCATCTCTTTGCCATGAGATGATGGGACTGGATACCAAATCTTTGTTTTTTGAATGTTGAGTTTTAAGCCAGCATTTTCATTCTCGCACCTTTACCAAGAGGCTCTTTAGTTCGTCTTTGTTTACTGCCATTAGGGTGGTGTCACCTGCATATCTGAGATTGCTGATATTTCTTTTGGCAATCCTGATTCCAGCTTCTGATTCATCCAGCACAGCACTGCTCATGATGTACTCTGCAAAGAAGTGAAATAAGCAGGGTGACAATATACAGCCTTGACATACTCCTTTCCCAAATTTGAACGACTTCATTGCTCGATGTCAGGTTCTAACTGTTCCTTCTTGACCTGCATACAGGTTTCTCAGGAGGCAGCTAAGGTGATCCTTAAAAATTTTCCACAGTTTGCTGTGATCCAGACAGTCAAAGGCTTTCACGTAGTCAAAGCAGGAGAAATAGATGTTTTTCTGAAACTCCCTTTCTTTTCTCTATGAGCCAATGGATGTTGGAAATTTGATCTCTGGTTCTTCTCCCTTTCATAAACCAGCTTGTATATCTGGAAGTTCTTGGTTCACATGCTGTTCACGCCTAGCTTGAAGGATTTTGAGCATGACCTTGCTAGCAAGTGAAATGAGTGCAATTTGTGCAGTAGTTTGAACATTCTCTGGCATTCTCTTTCTTTGGGATTGGAATGAAAACTGATCTTTTCCAGTCCTGTGGCCACTGCTGAGTGCTCTAAATTTGCTGGCATATTGAGTGCAGCACTTTAACAGCATTATCTTTTCGGATGTGAAATAGCTCAGCTGGAATGGCATCATCTCCACTAGCTCTGTTCATAGTAATGCTTCCTAAGGCCCACTTGACATTGCATTCCAGGATGTCTGGCTCTAGGTGAGTGATCACACCACTGTGATTCTCTGGGTCATGAAGATCTTTTTTGTGTAGTTCTTCTGTGTATTCTTGCCAGCTCTTCTGCGTGGCATGGCTCATAGTCTCAGTGAGTTACATAAGTGTGTGATCCATGTGATCATTTTGGCACCTTTCCTGTGATTGTGGTTTTCAATCTGTCTGCTCTTTGATGGATGAGGATAAGAGGCTTGTGCAAGCTTCCTAACGTGAGGGGCTGGCTGTGGGTCTTACTCTGGTGGGCAGGATCATATTTAGTAAATCTTTAATACAATTTTCTGCTGATGTGTGGGGTTGGGTTCCCTCCCTATAGTTTGGCATGAGGCGGCCCAGTCCTGGAGTCTGCAGTCTTCATGGTAGGGCTATAGGCTCTATGGTTTGATCCTTGGTTCAGGAAGAGCTCAACCCACTCCAGTATTCTTGTCTGGAGAATCCAATAGACAGAAAAGCCTGGTGGGCTACAGTCCACGGGGTCGCAAAGAGACTGACATGACTGAAGTGACTTAGCACAGCACAAGACTCTCTGGCAGATATGTGGTGTGACTGTAACACGATTGTACCCATCCTAACATCTCACTGTGGTTTCTCCTTTGTCTCTGGATATGAGGTATTTATTTTTTGGCGGGTTCCAACATCCTCCTGTCTGTCAATGGTAGTTCACCAGCTAGTTGTGATTTTGGTGTTCTCGCAGGAGATGAACGCACGTCCATCTACTCCACCACCTTCAGTTGCTTAATTTTCTTAATAGGAAACCATATGTATCACTCCAGTCGTGTCCTACTCTTTGCAACCCCATGAACTGCAGCATGCCATGCCTCCCTGTATATCACCAACTCCCAGAGTTTACCCAAACTCATGTCCATTGAGTTGGTGATGCCATCCAACCATCTCATCCTCTGTCATCCCCTTCTCCTCCTGCCCTCAATCTTTTCTAGCATCCAGGTCTTTTCAGTGACACAGCTGTTTGTGTCAGGTGGCCAAAGTATTGGAGTTTCAGCTTCAACATCAGTCCTTCCAATGACTATCCAGGACTGATCTCCCTTAGGGTGGACTGATTGGATCTCCTTGCAGTCCAAGGGACTCTCAAGAGTGTTCTCCAACACCACAGTTCAAACATCAATTTTTTGGCACTCAGCTTTCTTATTTAATAGTGAAATACTATAGGAATTTACACCAGGATGAGAAACAAAGTAAGACTGTCTACTATTTTCCAGTGTTATATAAATATAAAGGAGATACTAGGCAATGCAGTAGCACCTAAGACAGTCAATCAGATGCACAAGAACTGGAGAAGTAAAACAATTTCTATTTACAGGTGAGACATATATTTATCCGGAAAGCTCTAGAGAATCAAATGTAAAATTAACCCAAGGAATGAAATAATTAAGGATCATAAAAAATGTTAATACAGAAATAATAGCCTTCAAATATACAACTAAAAGAGTCATGGTGGGAAAAACAAACCCATTCAAAATGCAAACAAAAGAATCACATGTGCAACAAAATTTGAGATCTGCTGTGTTAGAACACAAAGCATCCTTTGCTGTCAGGCTGTTTCTTCTACCTGGAGTTTCCCCCCTATTTTCACTTGATTAATTTCTACTCCACCTTCATAGATCCCAGCCCCCCTCATAGTGAAGGGTCTCACATAACTCAATGAACCTATGAGCCATGCCATACAGGGCTACCCAAGATGGACAGATCACAGTGAAGAGTTCTGAAACAATGTGGTCCACTGGAAAAGGGAATGGCAAACCACTCCAGTATTTTGCCATGAGAACACCATGAGTACTATAAGGCAAAAAGATATGACTCCAGAAGACGAGCCCCCCACGTCAGAAGGTGTCCAATATGCAACTGGGGAAGAGCGAAGGGCAATTACTAACAGCTACAGAAAGAATAAACACCTTAAGAAAGACTTCCTCAGTGATCATTGTAAAGAAATAGAGAAAAACAACAGAATGGGAAAGACTAGAGATCTCTTCAAGAAAATTAGAGATAGCAAGGGAACATTTCATGAAAAATGGGCTCAATAAAGGACAAAAATGGTATGGACCTAACAGAAGAAGAAGATATTGAAAAGAGGTGACAAGAATACACAGAGGAATTGTACAAAAAAGATCTTCACGATCCAGATAATCACAATAGTGTGATCACTCACCTAGAGCCAGACATCCTGGAATGTGAAGTCAAGTGGGCCTTAGGAAGCATCACTACTAGCAAAGCGAGTGGAGGTGATGGAATTCCAGTTGAACAAATTCAAATCCTAAAAGATGATGCCGTGAAAGTGCTGCACTCAATATGCAAGCAAATATGGAAATTCAGCAGTGGCCACAGGACTGGAAAAGGTCAGTTTTCATTCCAATCACTAAGAAAAGCAATGCCAAAGAATGCTCAAAGTGTCACACAATTGCACTCATCTCACACGCTAGCAAAGGAATGTTCAAAATTTTCTAAGCCAAGCTTCAGCAATATGTGAACTGTGAACTTCCAGATGTTCAAGCCGCTTTTAGAAAAGGCAGAGGAACCAGAGTTCAAATTGACAACCTCCATTGGATCGTCAAAAAAGCAAGAGAGTTCCAGAAAAACATATATTTCTGCTCTATTGACTATGACAAAGCCTTTGACTGTGTGGATCACAATAGACTGGAAAAGTTTTCAGGAGATGTGAATACCAGACCACCTGACCTGCCTCTTGAGAAATCTGTATGCAGGTCAAGAAGTAACAGTTAGAACTGGACATGAAATAATGGACTAGTTCCAAACAGGAAAAGGAATAAGTCAAGCTGCATACTGTCACCCTGCTTATTTAACTTATATGCAGAGTACATCAGGAGAAATGCTGGGCTGGATGAAGCACAAGCTAAAATCAAGATTGCTGGGAGAAATATCAATAACCTCAGATATGCAGATGACACCACCCTTATGGTAGAAAGTGAAGAAGAACTAAAGAGTCTCTTGATGAAAGTGAAAGAGGAGAGTGAGAAAGTTGGCTTAAAGCTCAACATTCAGAAAACTAAGATCATGGCATCTGGTCCCATCACTTCATGGCAAATAGATGGAAAAACAGTGGAAACAGTGGCAGACTTTTTTTGGGGGGGCTCCAAAATCACTGCAGATGGCGACTGCAGCCATGAAATAAACAGACACTTACTACTTGGAAGAAAAGTTATGACCATGAATTTCACCTTTTTCTCAAGCGCAGATGGAACCTTCTCCAGGATAGATCACATCCTGGGCCATCAATCTAGCCTTGGTAAATTCAAAAAAATTGAAATCATTCCAAGTATCTTTTCTGACCACAATGCAGTGATATTAGATCTCAATTAAAGGAGAAAAACTATTAAAAATTCCAACATATGGAGGCTGAACAACACGCTGCTGAATAACCAACAAATCACAGAAGAAATAAAAAAAAGAAATCAAAATATGCATAGAAACGAATGAAAACACAACAACCCAAATCCTGTGGGACAATGTAAAAGCAGTGCTAAGGGGAATGATCATAGCAATACAGGCACTCAAGAAACAAGAAAAAAGTCAAATAAAGAACCTAACTCTACACCTAAAGCAACTAGAAAAGGAAGAAACGAAGAACCCCAGGGTTAATAGAAGGAAAGAAATCTTAAAAATTAGGGCAGAAATAAATGCAAAAGAAACAAAAGAGACCATAGCAAAAATCAACAAAGCCAAAAGCTGGTTCTTTGAGAGAATAAATAAAATTGACAAACCATTAGCCAGACTCATCAAGAAACAAAAGGAGAAAAATCAAATCAATAAAATTAGAAACGAAAATGGAGAGATCACAACAGACAACAAAGAAATACAAAGGATCCTAAGAGACTACTATCAGCAATTATATGCCAATAAAATGGACAACCAGGAAGAAATTGACAAATTTTTAGAAAAGTACAACTTTCCAAAACTGAACCAGGAAGAAATAGAAAAACTTAACAGACCCATCACAAGCACAGAAATTGAAACTGTAATCAGAAATCTTCCAGCAAACAAAAGCCCAGGTCCAGACGGCTTCACAGCTGAATTCTACCAGAAATTGAGAGAAGAGCTAACACCTATCCTACTCAAACTCTTCCAGAAAATTTGCAGGGGTAGGTAATCTCCAAAACTCATTCTATGAGGCCACCATCACCCTAATACCAAAACCTGACAAAGATGCCACAAAAAAAGAAAACTACAGGCCAATATCACTGATGAACATAGATGCAAAAATCCTTAACAAAATTCTAGCAATCAGAATCCAACAACACATTAAAAAGATCATACACCATGACAAAGTGCATTTTATTCCAGGGATGCAAGGATTCTTCATTATCTGCAAATCAATCAATGTAATACACCACATTAACAAACTGAAAAATAAAAGCCATATGATTATCTCAATAGATGCAGAGAAAGCCTCTGACAAAATTCAACATCCATTTATGATAAAAACTCTCCAGAGAGCAGGAATAGAAGGAACATTCCGCAACATAATAAAAGCTATATATATCAAACCCACAGCAAACATTGTCCTCAATGGTGAAAAATTGAAAGCATTTCCCCTAAAGTCAGGAACAAGACAAGGGTGTCCACTCTCACCACTACTATTCAACATAGTTTTGGAAGTTTTGGCCACAGCAATCAGAGCAGAAAAAGAAAGAAAAGGAATCCAAATTGGAAAAGAAGTAAAACTCTCACTGTTTGCAGATGACATGATCCTCTACATAGAAAACCCTAAAGACTCCACCAGAAAATTACTAGACCTAATCAATGAATATAGTAAAGTTGCAGGATATCAAACCAACACACAGAAATCCCCTGCATTCCTATACACTAATAATGAGAAAATAGAAAGAGAAATTAAGGTAACAATTCCATTCACCATTGCAACGAAAAGAATAAAATACTTAGGAATTTATCTACCTAAAGAAACTAAAGACATATATAGAAAACTATAAAACACTGGTGAAAGAAATCAAAGAGGACACTAATAGATGGAGAACTATACCATGTTCATGTATTGGAAGAATCAATATAGAGAAAATGAGTATACTACCCAAAGCAACCCATAGATTCAATGCAATCCCTATCAAGCTACCAATAGTATTTTTCACAGAGCTAGAATAAATAATTTCACAATATCTATGGAAATACAAAAACCCTCGAATAGCCAAAGCAATCTTGAGAAAGAAGAATGGAACTGGAGGAATCAACCTGCCTGACTTCAGTAGACTGTGCCTATAGTAGACTACAAAGCCACAGTCATCAAGACAGTATGGTACTGGCACAAAGACAGAAATATAGATCAATGGAACAAAATAGAAAGCCCAGAGATAAATCCATGCAGCTGTGGACAGCTTATCTTTGACAAAGAAGGCAAGAATATACAATGGAGAAAAGACAATCTCTTTAACAAGTGGTGCTGGGAAAACTGGTCAACCACTTGTTAAAGAATGAAACTAGAATACTTTCAAACACCATACAGAAAAATAACTCAAAATGGATTAAAGATCTAAATGTAAGACCAGAAACTATGAAACCCCTAGAGGAGAACATAGGCAGAACACTCTCCCACATAAATCACAGCAGGATTCTCTATGACCCACCTCCCAGAATATTGGAAATAAAAGCAAAAATAAACAAATGGGACCAGTTAAAATTAAAAGCTTTTGCACAACAAAGGAAACTATAAGCAAGGTGAAAAAACAGCCTTCAGAATGGGAGAAAATAATAGCAAATGAAGCAACTGACAAAGAATTAATCTCAAAAATACACAAGCAACTCCCGCAGCTCAATTCCAGAAAAATAAATGACACAATCAAAAAATGGGCCAAAGAACTAAACAGACATTTCTCCAAAGAAGACATACAGATTGCTAACACACACATGAAAAGATGCTCAACATCACTCATTATCAAAGAAATGCAATTCAAAACCACAATGAGGTACCATTTCATGCCAGTCAGAATGGCCACTATCCAAAAGTCTACAAGCAATAAATGCTGGAGAGGGTGTGGAGAAAAGGGAACCCTCTTACACTATTGGTGGGAATGCAAACTAGTATAGACACTGTGGAGAACAGTGTGTAGATTCCTTGGAAAACTGGAAATAGAACTGCCATATGACCCAGAAACCCCACTGCTGGGCTTACACACCGAGGAAACCAGAATTGAGAGACATGTGTACCCCAATGTTCATCGCAGCACTGTTTATAATAGCCAGGACATGGAAGCAACCTAGATGTCCATCAGGAGATGAATGGATAAGAAAGCTGTGGTACATATACACAATGGAGTATTACTCAGCCATTAAAAAGAATACATTTGAATCAGTTCTAATGAGGTGGATGAAACTGGAGCCTATTATACAGAGTGAAGTAAGCCAGAAAGAAAAACACCAATACAGTATACTAATGCATAGATATGGAATTTAGAAAGACGGTAACGATAACCCTGTATGCAAGACAGCAAAAGAGACACAGATGTATAGAACAGTCTTTTTGACTCTGTGGGAGAGGGACAGGGTGCGATGACTTGGGAGAATGGCATTGAAACATGTATAATATCGAAACAAATGCCAGTCCAGGTTCAATGCATGATATAGGACACTTGGGGCTGGTGCACTGGGATGACCCAGAGGGATGGTACAGGGAGAGAGGTGGGAGGGAGGTTCAGTATGGAGAACACGTGTATACCTCTGGTGGATTCATGTTGATGTATGGCAAAACCAATACAATATTATAAAGTAATTAGCCTCCAATTAAAATAAATAAATTTATATTTTAAAAAAAGTTATGACCAACCTAGACAGCAAATTAAAAAGCAGAGACATTACTTTGTCAAGAAAGGTCCATCTAGTCAAGGCTATGGTTTTTCCAGTATGGATGTGAGAGTGGGACTATAAAGAAAGCTGAGCACCGAAGAATTGATACTTCTGAACTGTGGTGTTGGAGAAGACTCTCGAGAGTCCCTTGGACTGTAAGAATATCAAACCAGTCCATCCTAAAGTTGTTCAGTCCCGAGTGTTCATTGGAAGGACTGATATTGAAGTTGAAACTCCAATATTTTGGCAACCTGATGCAAAGAGCTGACTCATTTGAAAAGCCCCTGGTGCTGGGAAAGACTGAATGCAGGAAAAGAAGGGGACTACTGAGGATGAGATGGTTGGATGGCATCACCGACTCAATGGACATGAGTTTGAGTAAACCTGGGAGTTGGTTATAGATAGGGAAGCCTGGCATACTGCAGTCCATGGGGTCACAAAGAGTCGGACATGACTGAGCAACTGAACTTAACTGAACTGAAAGAAAGAATGCAGCTGCTGGGCCCATCGGAAATGATGCTCAGTTTGGATGAGTCTGGTGGTGAAAGTGAAGGCTGATGCTGTGAAGAATAATACTGCACAGGAACCTGGAACTTTAGGTCCATGAATCAAAGTAAATTGGAAGTGGTCAAACAGGAGATGGCAAGAGTGAACTTCAACATCTTAGGAATCAGTGAAGTAGAATGGACAGGAATGGGCTAATTTAAATAAAACGTCCATTGTATCTACTTCTGCGGGCAAGAACCCCTTAGAAGAAATGCAGTAGCCCTCACAGTCAACAAAAGAGTCTGAAATGCAGTACTTGGATGCAATCTCAATAACAACAGAATGATCTCTGTTTGTTTCTAAGGCGTACCACAGTAATCCAAGTCTACACCCTGACCACTAATCCTGAATAAGCTGAATTTGAATGGCTCTGTGAAGACCTACAAGATCTTATATAACTAACAGCAGAAAAGATGTCCTTTTCATCATACAGAATGTAATGCAAAAGTAGGAAGTCAAGAGATAACCAGAAGTAACAGGTTAAGTTTGGCCTTGGGGTACAGAATGAAGCAGGACAAAGGCTAACAGAGTTTTGCCAAGAGTATGCACTGGTCATAGCAAACACCCTTGTCCAAAAACACAAAAGATGACTGTATACATGGACATCACCAGATGGTCAACAGCAAAATCAGATTGATTATATTCTTTGCAGTCGAATGTGGAGAAGTCAGCAAAACCAGACTGGAAGCTGACTGTGGTTCAGATCATGAGTTCCTTATTGCAAAAATCAGGCTTAAACTGAACAAAGCAGAGAAAACCACTGGTCCATTCAGGTATAACCTAAATAAAACCCCTATTATACAGTGGAGATGACAAATAGATTCAAGGGATTCGATCTGGTAGAGTGCCTGAACTATGAATGGAGGTTTGTAACACTGTACAGGAGGCAGTGACCAAAATCATCCCAAAGAAAAAGAAATGCAAGAACACAAAATGGTTGTCTGAGAAGAAAAGGAGAAAAGAAAATATATATCTATCTGAATGCAGAGTTCCAAACAATAGCAAGGAGAGACAAGAAAGCCTTCTTAAGTGAACAATGCAAAGAAATAGAGAAAAACAATAGAATAGGAAAAGACTAGAGATAGCTTCAACAAAATTAGAGGTACCAAGGGAAAATTTCATGCAAAGATGGGCACAATAAAGAACAGAAATGTTATGGACCTAAGAGAAGCAGAAAAGATTAAGAAGAGGTGGCAAGAATACACAGAAGAACTAAACAAAAATGTCTTAATGACCTGCATAACCACGATGGTGTGGTCACTAACTTCGAACCAGACATCCTGGTGTGTAAAGTCAAGTGGGCCTTAGGAAGCATTACTATGAACAGAGCTAGTGGAGGTGATGCCATTCCAGCTGAGCTATTTCACATCCTAAAAGATAATGCTGTTAAAGTGCTGCACTCAATGTGCCAGCAAATTTGGAGCACTCAGCAGTGGCCACAGGACTGGAAAAGATCAGTTTTCATTCTAATCCCAAAGAAGGACAATGCCAAAGAATGTTCAAACTACTGCACAATTGTACTCATTTCACATGCAAGCATGGTCATGCTCAAAAAAATCCTTCAAGCTAGGCTTGAAAAGCATGTGACCCAAGAACTTCCAGATGTACAAGCTGGATTAAGAAAAGGCAGAGGAACCAGAGATCAAGTTCCCAACATCCATTGGCTCATAGAAAAAGCAAGGGAGTTCCAGGAAAATATCTATTTCTCCTTCATAGACTTCGTGAAAGTCTTTGACTGTGTGCGTGCTCAGTCACTCAGTCGTGTCCGACTCTTTGCAACCCCATTTACTGCAGCCCACCAGGTTCCTCTGTCCATGGAGATTTTCCAGGCAAGAAGACTGGAGTGAGTTGCCATTTCCATCTCCAAGGGATCTTCCCAACCCAGGGATCAAATCCAGGTCTCCTGAACTTCAGGCAGATTCTTTATCATCTGAGCCTGTGTGGATCACAACAAACTGTGGAAATTTTTTAAGAGGTAGGAATACCAGATCACCTTACCTGCCTCCTGAGAAACCTGTATCCAGGCCAAGAAGCAACAGTTAGAACCAGACATGGAACAATGAACTGGTTCAAAATTGGGAAAGGAGTATGTCAAGGCTGTATATTGTCACCCTGCTTATTTAACTGCTATGCAGAGTACAGCATGTGAAATGCTGGGCTGGATGAAGCACAAACTGTAGTCAAGATTGCCTGGAGAAATATCAGCAACCTCAGATATGCAGAAGATACCACTCTAATGGTAGGAAGTGAAAAAGAACTAAAGAGCCTCTTGATGAGGGTGAAAGAGTAGAGTGAAAATGCTGGCTTAAAACTCAACATTCAAAAAACAAAGATCATGGCATCCAGTCCCATCACTTTATGGCAAATAGATGGTGAAAGAATGGAAACAGTGACAAACTTTATTTTCTTGGGCTCCAAAATCACTGCAGATGGTGACTGCAACCACAAAATTAAAAGACTCCTTGGGCTTCTTAGAAGAAAAGCTATGGCAAACCTAGATAGCATATTAAAAAGCAGAGACATCACTTTGACAACAGTCTGTACTGTCAGATCTATGGTTTTTCAGTAGTCATGTATGGATGTGAGAGTTGGACCATAAGGAAGACTGGGTGCCAAAGAATTCACGCTTTCCAACTATGGTGCTGGAGAAAACTCTGTGAGTCCCTTGGTCTGTGAGGAGATGAAACCAGTCAATCCTAAAGGAAATGAACCTTGAATATTCATTGGAAGGACTGATGCTGAGGCTGATGCTTCAATACCATGTTCACCTGATGCGAAGAGCTGACTCACTGGAAAAGACCCTGATGCTGGTGAACACTGAAGGCAGGAGGAGAAGGGGGCAACAGAGGATGAGATGGTTGGATGGCATCACCAACTTAATGTTCATGAGTTTGAGCAAACTCTAGTAGTTGGTGAAGGACAGGGAAATCTGGTGTGCTGCAGTCCATGGGGTCGCAAAGAGTCGGACAGGACTTAGCAACTGAATAACATCATACTTAATGCTGAAATGCTGATTTCTCCAAAGATCAAGAAGAAGGCTACCATGACTGCTCTCGCTGTCTTTAAACTGTATTCAACAGTTTATTAAAGCTCTCATTGAATGCAGTGAGAAAAATAAACATCCAGATTGGAAAGAAAGAAGTAAAACTTCCTTTAATCACAGATGATGATCTATGTATTAATAGGCAATCCAACAGACTCTTCAGAAAAAGTTACTAAATTAACAAGTGAATGTATCCAAGTTGTAGGATACAATCAATGTACAAAAATCAAATGTATTTTGTATAGCAGCAAAGAACAGTAGGTAAAAACATGTAATATGTGGGGATAAGTCTGACAAAAGATATGCAAGACCTATACACTGAAAATGACCATAAATTGTTGAGAGAATTCACGACCTAAATAAATGGAGACATATACCATGTTCATGGACTAGAAAACTCAGTATCTTTAAGATCAATTCTCTTCAAAATGATCAACAGAGTCAATATCATCCCAATAAAAAAAATCCCAGCAGGCTATTTTAGAAAACAGCCTGGTAATTTCTGAAAAAGTTAAATATACACCTACTATATGCTTCAGCCATTCTGCTCCTAGGTATTTCACAAGGGAAGAGACAGTATATGTCCATACAAAGATTTGCACACTAATGTTCAAAGCAGCTTTATTTGTAATAGACAAAAACTGCAAGTAACTCAAATGTCTATCAACAGGTGAATGGATAAAGAAACTGTGGTATTAGCTGTAAGATTTAATACTGTTCTATAATGAAAATAATGAACTATTGATACATCCTATAACATGGATGAATTTCAAAATAATTCTGTTGTTTGAAAGGAAACAAACAGTACATATTCTATGTGTGTGTGTGCATGCTCAGTCACTCAGTCATGTCCGACTCTGTGATCCCATGGATTGTAGCCTGCCAGACTCCTATATTTATGGGATTTCCCAGGGAAGAATACTAGAGTGGGTTGCCATTTCCTCCTCCAGGGGATCTTCTTGACCCAGGGATCAAACCCATGTCTCCTGCATCTCCTGCATTGCAGGTGGATTCTCTACTGTTGAGCCTCTACATATATGCATATTTCTAGAAAATGCAGAGTAATCTTTAGTGACAACAAGCCAGGGTTTCCTGGGGTTTGAGGAGGGACATGAAATGGCAAGAGGGAGGAATTACAAAGGGGCATAAAGAAAACTTGAAGGATGATGGATGTCTTTATCATCTTGACTGTGGTGATGTTATGTATAGGTATGTATATGTCAAAACTTATCAAATTGTAAACATGTAGTTTATGTAAATTATACCTGAGTAAAACTGCTTAAAAAATAAAAAGAACCAGCGTTCCTTGGAGAAATGCTAAATCCAGGACTGAATGCAAGAAAAGGAGGAGATGAAGCTGCAACATCTTCTTGTGTTAGAATATCAGGTAGTACTCAAAGAATGGTGGGAACATGTCAAGAGAACATAGGAGGGGCTTCCAATGGCCAATTCTGAAACAATGAGTGTCTCAAAATAGCTGGTGACAATAATGGGTTAAAACCTATTAGTAAAATAAGAATCCAGGTGTCTACAACTGGATTTATTAATGTAAATAAATAAACAAATAGCAAGAAGAACAAGACCTTCCCTGCGGTGGAATGCTAACTAGTAAATGTAGGTGGAATGATGGAATTAGACCATTGCATTTGATAACCATTTTAGTAATAAATAATTAGGAAAGACTCATTTAATGAATGCTAAAACTCCCCACAAGATACTTACTAATTTCAATGGTAAAAATTTACAGTGAAAAACCTCAAAGACTTTAAGCACATGCAAGGCTCCAGTCACATATGATGGGACAAATTGATATCATGTGCCTCCTAAAACAAATCACTAAGAACACAATATCACTTCTGTGGTGTTATTGCCAAAATTGCATAATCTCCGTCTAATTATGATAAAACATAAACAAACCCAAAACAAAGGACATTTTCCCAGAATAACTCGCCTGTGTTCTTATTTTCAAATGGATCAGGAAAAATAATGCATCAGTATAAAGAAAAAAGATAATGGAAATATGATAAAATTCTGACATTTGAGGGAGCTGGGTAAAAGGTACACAGGAATCCTTTGTACTAGTCTTGCAACTTTCTGTAAATATGCAGTTATTTCAAAACAATGTTGTAAAACATGAAGAGTAATGACTAAACGAATAAAAACAGTAAGGACAATTTCTAAAACTGAAAAAAAAAAACAGGTAACGGAAAACTCCATCAGAGTAACAAAGAGAAGGACAGGTAAAAACAATTAAGCAGGATGTATGACAAAAAGAATGCAGAAAGAATAATGGTAGTCATATTGCCACATGTATCAATAATAATAAATGAATGCATTGCATCCACCTAATAATAGACAGATGTTCTGATTGCTTAAAAGCAAATAACTCAAGATCTTGCTACATTCTATTTACAAGAGACATACCCAAAGCAAAATAACTGAGGAAGGCTGAGAATAAAGAGATGGAAAAAAAAGTAATAACAGGAAAGGACACTGACAAGAACTGCAACATGCAAACAAGGAGTGACAGAGATTGCTGGCTGCACCAATTAAAATCTCCTTGGTAACAGAAGGCCAAGTTTCAGCCAGGACAGAGGTATCTTGACAGGCCTCCCTGGGAGATCAGGCGTGGGGACCTGACCAAATTCTGCCAAGGAGATGAAAATGGAATTGTTTTCTGGGACTGTCTGGGAGGGTTACTTATTAGAAACCAGCAGACCTGGGCCCAGATCCTTTTTGTCCTCCTACCTTTCCTCTTCCTTCTGTCCCTCAATGGAGATGTGCTGGCTGGAGCTCCAGAAGTCTCGGGGACCACGAGGGGACCTTAGGATGGAAACCATACACCAAGATGGTGAAGCAGAAGGTAGGAGTCTGATAATATTGTAGAATCCCGGAACACCTATCTCCAGACATCTTCTACCCAAGTAAGAATCTTTCTCCTTTAATTTTATTTATTATTTTTCCTAATATATATATAGTTGCATCCTAAGAGGTTCAACTATTACTGTGTAACAGCTACAGGAATCAAATAATAATATTCTTTACAAAGAAAGCATTTAAGGTATACTTAAATATATATATATAAATAGATGGGACAAAGAAAGACACTTCATAGTTTAGGAAGAAAAAATATAAAAAGTTATGAACCTTTATCCATTCTTTATACACTAACAATACAGCTTCAGAATACACAAAGTCAGTATGTTAGTTGCTCAGTCGTGTCTGACTGTTTGCGACCCCGTGGACTGTAGCCCACCAGGCTCCTCTGTCCATGGGATTCTTCAGGCCAGAATAATGGAGTGAGTATCCGTTCCCTTCTCCAAGTGATCTTCCCCACCCACGGATCGAACCCATGTCTCCTGCATTGCAGGCAGATTCTTTACCAGCTGAGCCATGAGGGAAGCCCACATAAAGCTAACCATGATTAAACTATAGGAAGTAAACAAATTTAGTTACAATGGGAGGTTTATATACATCTCTCTCAATGAGGAAGGAAATGAGGATCTGTATAATAGTAACAGTAATCAGAAGACTATGGTACTGGCATAAGAAACAGACAATAGACCAATGGAACAGAATAAAGTACAGGAATAAAGTGAAGTTGCTCAGTCGTGTCCAACTCTGCGACCCCATGGACTGTAGCCCACCAGGCTCCTCCATCCATGGAATTTTCTAGGCAAAGGTACTGAAGTGGGTTGCCATTTCCTTCTCCAGGGGATCTTCCTGACACAGGGATCGAATCTGGGTCTCCTGTATTGTGGGCAGATGCTTTATTGTCTGACCTACCAGGGAATCCCAAGTATAGGAATAAACCCACACATACACAGTCATACAAGGCTATAAGGGACTTAGACTCAAGACAATACACATATCTTTCAATTCATATGAAAAAGTTACAAAAGTTGACCATGTTTTAAGTCAGGCAACAACCTTTTCATGGACAGGCCAAATAGTAAATTTTTTAAGCTGTGTGGACCCCAAGGTCTCTGTTACAATCATTCAGCTTTCCAGTTGTTAACTGGAAATTAGTCATCAGTTCAGTCACTCAGTCGTGTCTGACTCTTTGCAACCCCATGGGCCACAGCACGCAACATAGGTAGTATGTAAACAAATGGGCATGTTTGTATTCCAAGAAAACTTGATTTCCAAAATAGGCACCAGGCCCATGTGGCCTACAAGCTATATTTTGTGGATCCCTGTTCTAGGTAACAAAGGAAATAACCAAAAAACTTCCATAATGCTGATATCACACAGGGGACAGCTACCATCACATACTGTTAAAACTTAACATAAGAAGAAAAAATATCCCCTCAAACTCCAGTGCAGATCCACACACCTGGAAATTTTTAAATGTATTTCTAAATAACTCTCAAGTTGAAGAGGTAATAAAACCAGAAAACAAGGGAGACAGAAAATAAACTTAGTTTTCACCTCAAGAATTTAGAATAAGATAAAAATAAGAACAACAACACAGCAATAATAAAACATCCAGAAAATAAAATGAAGAAACTGCTAAAGAGAAAAATAGAATATTTTTTAAAAAAGAAAGAAATTGAGTTGATCAAGAGAACCTAATGCCAGCATGGCAACCTACTCCAGTATTCTTGCCTGCAGAGTCCCATGGATAGAGGCGCCTGGCAGGCTACAGTCCATGGGGTCACACAGAGTCAGACATGACTGAAGCCACAGCAAAGCACAGTGATAAATGCTACAAAGAAAATGAAACGTTTGAAAAATAAACGATTAAATGTTTATTTAATAAAATAAATATAAATATTTTTAAATAAAAATATTTTTAAAATATGTATATTTCCTCAAGCCAAGAAAATGGAAAAGTTAGAGGGAATGGACAATTTTCTAGGAAATATAAATTACCATAATTGACTCAGAGAAACCCCGGGGGAAAAAAAACAAAGAGATTTAAATAGTGAGGAAGGGCTTCACTGGTGGCTCAGCGGTAAAGAATCCACCTGCCAATGTAGGACACACAGGTTCGATCCTGATTCGGGAAGATCCCACATAGGGTTAGTCACTTGGTCATGTCCAACTCTTTGCAAGCCCACAGACTATAGCCTGCCAGGCTCCTCTGTCCATGGGATTCTCCAGGCCAGAAT
The DNA here is from genome assembly GCF_001704415.2 of Capra hircus. Classification (NCBI taxonomy): domain Eukaryota; kingdom Metazoa; phylum Chordata; class Mammalia; order Artiodactyla; family Bovidae; genus Capra; species Capra hircus. Next base: position 77,542 of record NW_017190062.1, read on the forward strand.
ACTGGAGTGGGTGGCCATTCTCTCCTCCAGGGGATCTTCCCGACCCAGGGATTGAATCTGGGTCTCCTGCATCACAGGCAGATTATTTACCATTTGAGCTACAGGGAAGACCCTGAGATTGACAGTCACCCTCCTCAAGACGCCATGTGCCGTGGAGCAAATAAGCCTGTGTGCCATAACTATGGAGCCTTGTGCTCTAGAGTCTGTGAGCTACAATTGCTGAGCCCATGTCTTGCAAATACTGAAGCCTGAGAGCCTAGAACCCCTGCTCTGCAATGAGAGAAACCACGCACACTGCATTCAAAGAGTAGCCCCTGCTTGCCACAATGAGAGAAAGCCTAATCCCCAGTGCAGCCAAAAATAAATAAATATAATTTAAATAGTAAGGGAAAAATCTACACCCTCAGATGGGATGAGGTGATTAATAAAGAGAAATTCCAGTCTGATGTAGCCTTTGCCAGCACATACAACTATTACAATGATAAAAAATATATATATAGCTAAGGTATAGTGGGGGATTCCCTTGTGGCTCAAGCTGGTAAAGAATCCACCTGCAATGCAGGAGACCTGGGTTCGATCCCTGGGTTGGGAAGATATGCTGGAGAAGGGAACAGCTACCCACTCCAGTATTCTGGCCTGAAGAATTCCATAGACTACACAGTTCATGGGGACACAGAGAGTCAGACACAACTGAGTAACTTTAACTTTCACGGTATAGCTAAGAGAAGAATTCTCTTAAACAGATAATGAGTATCTGCTGAAAATCTACAGCAAGCATCACACTTACTGGTAAATTATTAAAACCCATTTCCCTGAATGTGAGAATAAACAAGGCTGCCTAATACTATCCCTGAAAGCTCTAGCAAATTTAGTAAGGCAATAAAAAATAAAGAAAAGGCATATAGATAAGGAAGAAAGAAAATGTGATTATTCACAAATGATCTGATTATGTGTGTAGAAAAGTATACAAAAGGCTTCCCAGGTGGTGCCAGTGGTAAAGAAGCTGCCTGCCAATGCAGAAGATGCAGGAGACTTGGGTTCGATCCCTGGGTTGGGAAAATCCCATGGAGAAGGAAATGGCAAACCACTTCAGTATTCTTGCCTGGAAAATCCTATAGACAGAGGGAGCCTAGTGGGCTACAGCCCATGGGGTTGCAAAGAGTTGGACATGACTGATCTGTACACACACACACACACACACAATTAGAATTAATAAGTAAATTTAAGTTGGTCACTAGGCACAAGACCAACTTACAAAAATCCACTGAATTCATATATACTAGCCAAAAAGTAGAAAATAAGCTTTTTAAAATGATGCCATTTATGATAGCTTTACAGTAGTTTTAAAACAAACATCAAATAGCTAGGAATACACCCAACAAAGGATGTGCAATAATACATCCAAGCAAGGCCTCTATACTGAAAATTATATTACTGAGAGGAACTGAATACCCTCACAAAAGGAGGGATATAACATGCTCATGGAGTGGAAGACCTCACTTCAAAAATGTCAGGTTTCCCTGAATTGAGCTATATATATTTAGGCAATTTTAATCAGCATCCCAGCAGGTCTTTTTCCTGGGGATATTGAGAAGCTAAATTCTGCAATTTATGTAGAAATGCAAAGGACTAAGAATAGCTGAGGCAACATTTAAAAGTACACAGTTGGAAGATTCATACATTATCAAATGCAAGACATGTTGTAAAGCTACAGTAATCAAGACAGTGTAGTACTGGCACAAGGAGAGACAAATAGAACCAAGAATTCAGTAACATGAACACATAAATGAATGCATGACTGATGACTAAGAAATGGTCTTTTCAATAAACAATTCTGACTGAACGTGATGTGAAAAAAGTTGATCTTGCCCCCAGCTTCAGACCATAGACAAAAATCAAATCCAGATGTTATAGATCTAAATGTGAAAGGTGAAAAAATAAAACTTCGAGGTAAAAAGTACAACATCCGAATGAACTTTAGGTAGGAGAAATTTTCTTAAACAGCATACAAAGAGCTCCAAAGTGGGGGGAAATAATATGTATTTAAAATTAAGAACTGGCATCAAATATTTGCAAGTGAAACCATCCCAACATGTAAAGCAAATATCCTGCAATAAAAATTAAAAAAAAATTGCAAGCCACATATCTCCTAAAGAGTTAATACCCAAAATATATAAGGAATTCCTAAACAGAAACAGAGTCACAGATGTAGAAAACAAACTTAACGATTACCAGGGGGAAAGTGGGTGGTGCCGGGGGTGGGGGAATAAGTTGGGAGATTGGAATTAACATATACACACTATTATGTGTAAAATACATAATCAGTAAGCACCTACTGCATACCACAGGGAACTCTACTGAATACTCTGTAATAAGCCATATAGTATGGGAAAAGAATCTAAAAAGGAGTGGATATATGTATATGTATAACTGACTCACTGTGCTATACAGCAGAAACTAACACAATATTGTAAGTCAACTATACTCTAATAAAAACTAATAAAAAATGAACTCCTACAACTTTAAAGCAAAAATAAAAGTCATCCAACTGACTTCCCAAGTGACTCAGTGGTAAAGATTCCACCTGCCGATGGAGGAGCTGTGGGTTCGATCCCTGGGTCAGGAAAATCCCCTGGAGAAGGAAATGGCAACCTACTCCAGTATTCTTGCCTGGGAAACCCCATGGACAGAGTAGCCTGGAGGGCCATAGTGCATGGGGTCGCCAAGAGACATGAGTAGGCGTCTGAGCATACACACACATCCAATTAAAAATTGAAAAAGGACTTGGACAGAAATCTCCAGACATACAAAAGTCCACCAGGTATAAGGTAATCAATTTATCTATTCATCAGGGAATGCAAATGAAAACTACAAGATATTGCCTCACATCTGTTAGGATGACTAATATTAAAAAAGGTAAGTGCTGGCAGTGAGTTGGAGAAATTAGAATAAACCCTTGTGTGCCACTGTTGGGAAAAACAGTATGGCGGTTTCTCAAAAAACTAAAAACAGAGATACCATCAGTTCAGTTCAGTCGCTCAGTCATGTCCAACTCTTTGCGACCCCATGAATCGCAGCACGCCAAGCCTCCCTGTCTATCACCAACTCCCGGAGTTCACTCAGATTCACGTCCATCGAGTCAGTGATGCCATGCAGCCATCTCATCCTCTGTCATCCCCTTCTCCTCCTGCCCCCAATCCCTCCCAGCATCAAAGTCTTTTCCAATGAGTCAACTCTTCGCATGAGGTGGCCAAAGTATTGGAGTTTCAGCTTTAGCACCATTCCTTCCAAAGAAATCCCAGGGCTAATCTCCTTTAGAATGGACTGGTTGGATCTCCTTGCAGTCCAAGGGACTCTCAAGAGTCTTCTCCAACACCACACTTCAAAAGCATCAATTCTTCAGCACTCAGCCTTCTTCACAGTCCAACTCTCACATCCATACCTGACTATTGGAAAAACCATAGCCTTGACTAGATGGACCTTAGTCGGCAAAGTAATGTCTCTGCTTTTGAATATGCTATCTAGGTTGTTCATAACTTTTCTTGCAAGGAGTAAGCGTCTTTTAATTTCATGGCTGCAATCACCATCTGCAGTGATTTTGGAGCCCAAAAAAATAAAGTCTGACACTGTTTCCACTGCTTCCCCATCTATTTCAAATTCAGACTTAAATTGAAGAAAGTAGGGAAAACCACTAGACCATTCAGGTATGACCTAAATCAAATCCCTTATGATTATACAGTAGAAGTGAGAAATAAATTTAAGGGCCTAGATCTGATAGATAGACTGCCTGATGAACTATGGAGTGAGGTTCGTGACACTGTACAGGAGACAGGGATCAAGACCATCCCCATGGAAAAGAAATGCAAAAAAGCAAAATGGCTGTCTGGGGAGGCCTTACAAATAGCTGTGAAAAGAAGAGAAGCGAAAAGCAAAGGAGAAAAGGAAAGAGCTACCATATGATCCAGCAATTACACTCTTGGGCATATATACAAAGGAAATGAAATCAGGATCTCAGAGATATCTGGACTCTCATGATCACTGCAGCACTACTCACAATAAACAAGGTATGGAGACAACCCAAGTTTTATCTAGATGAATGATCAAACTGTCATATGCATACATATTATAAAGTTTAATATATATATATGTGTGCGTGTGTAGGAATATCATTCAATATTAAAAAAACAAGGAAATCCTACAATTTGCAACAACGTGGATGAATATGGAGGACATTGTACCCAATTGAACAGGCCATCACAGAAAGCCAGATACTTCATGATTCCACTTATATAAGGAATCTAAGATAGTCTAAGCAGAGCATACAATACTGCTTGCCAGTGGATGTGGGTAGGGGAAAGAGGCGTAGTTATTCAGTGGACATACAGTATTGTGAATTTCAAATTTTGTTGAAGGTAGCTCTCATGCTGTCTTCTTACCATGAAAACAAAATTAAATGAAACAAAACAAAAACAACAGAAGGAAACTTCAGAAGTGTTGGATATTTCTATTCCTTGACTGCGCTGATAGTTAATTCATATTTCAGGCTTCCCAGGTGGCTCAGTGATAAAGAATCTGCCTGCCAGTGCAAGAGACACAGGAGACATGGGTTCGATCCCTGGGTCAGGAAGATCCCCTGGAGAAGGAAATGGCAACCCACTCCAGTATTCTTGCCTGGGAAAGCCTATGGACAGAGGAGCCTTGCACACTGTGTAGTCCATGGGGTCGCAAAGAGTCAGACACGACTGAGTGACTGAGTACACATTTACCTAGGTAAAACAGTCAACTTGTTTACTTTTTTTTCCCATGATGGAGATTTAAACTTTAACTTTGCTAAAGGCATTATTTTTTAAAAAATTTACTTGGTTCTCAACCAAATGTAATTTTAACTAACACAACCTAATAAATTGTTATCACATGTTATGGACCTGAACCAAAACATCCTAATTATTTGACTTTAATTTTGGGGTTAGGAACATAGGGCTTAATCTATCTGGGGGTTGTGAACACAGAGTTTAATTCAAGGACTATATATGTGTATAGTGAAAGTCACTCAGTCACATTCGACCCTTTGTGACCCCGTAGACTATATTCCATGGAATCCTCCAGGCTGGAATACTGGAGTCGGTAGCCGTTCCCTTCTCCAGGGGATCTTCCTAACCCAGGGATCGAACCCAAGTCTCCCGCATTGCAGGCAGATTCTTTACCAGCTGAGCCACCAGGGAAGCCCACATATGTGTGTAAGACAGATGCTGTTCATATAATAAAATGCTAGAACTAAAAAAAAAAACCAAAGTTTTCAACTTTACAAGTGACCAACAAAATGCAAAATAAAGCCACAGTGCAATACTCTACCAGAATGGCAAAAACGAACAAGACAGATGTTACTGAGTATTAGCAGGAATGTGCAGGAAGCAACTCTCCAACATTGGTGTTAGGAGTGAAAAGCAATAAAGACACTTTGGGAAAACTGCTGCATTATCTACTAAAGCTGAATATATACATATATACATATGCATTTCACTCCTAGATATGTACCCAACAGAAATATACAGTAAATGTACATCTGTTCACAAGAATATTCATAGCAGCATAATTTGTAAAAGCCTTTTATTTTTTATTTTTTTTGTAAAAGCCTTTTAAAACCTGAAATTATCTCTCAATAAAAGAATGAATAAACAAAGTATGGTATATTCACACAGTGGAACACTATACAGCAATGAGAATTACTAAATCGTTGCTTCATGTAACCACATGGATGAACCTAACAAACATAATACTGATTGATAGAAACTAGACTCAAAAGAGTACATATTATATGGAGTTTCAGCTTTAGCATCATTCCTTCCAAAGAAATCCCAGGGCTGATCTCCTTTAGAATGGACTGGTTGGATGACTTTTAGCAGATGTCTCCATAGTATCTATTGATCTAACCATGTGCTTTTTCTCCTTTAGTTTGTTGATGTAAAGAATTATATAACATCTTGAATTACCTTGAAATTTCCTGAAGCTGAATGGACTTTATATATGTGGATTAAACTGAACTTGGTCATTGTGGATTGTTCCCTAATACAGTTATAATTCTTGATTTTTTCCCTAAAGTTTGACATCTATATATGAGATGGGTCAATAGTTTTCTTCTATGTTATCTCGAACCAGGTTTTGGTGTTAAAATTATTCTAGCTGTTTTAAAAATGGAGGAACTTTTAAGCTTTTCATATTGTCTGTGATAATGCAGAAACTGAATTAGACCCATCCATCTTTCAAAGGTTAGAATTGAGCTGTAAAGCCATGTAAACTGGCTGTCTTTTAAAATCATAGATCCTTAATCACAATTTTCAGTCTCTACTTTGATAATTAGACTGAATAAGTTTTCTATTTCTTAATTTTGATATGAGACTATCATATGAGTGCAATCACAATGTAGGTAGCCTTTGGAGACTCACTTCCTTTACTCAGACTCTGAAATTCTTCCAAGTTGTTGCTTGTTACCAAAAGTTCATTCCTGGTTCTTTCCTGGTGGTCCAGTGGCTGAGACTCCGAGCTCACAATGCAGGGGGCCTGGATTCAATCCCTGGTCAGGGAACTAAATCTCACATGTGGTAACTAAAGATCCTGCATTCTACAACTAAGACCCTGGGCAGGCAATTAAATGTAAATTTCTTTTAAGTTCATTCCTTTTTACTGCTGATTAGTTCTTCAACAGAAGTCTTAGACTTTCATAATCAATTCACCTATTGAAGGAATTTCTGTTGCTTCCACTTTGTGGCAATTATGAATAAATTAAATATATACACATACATACATACACATGTGCAAACAGGGTTTGTGTGAAATTGTGTTCAGTTCTCTATGGAGTAAGACTCCTGGGTCACACATTAAGTGTACATTAAACTTTATACAAAACTGTCAAAGAGTTTTCTAAAGTGACAATACCATAGTGCACTTCTACCAGCATCATGAGAATTCTAGTCTGCATCACTGCCAGCATTTGGCACTGTTGGTTTTATTTTAGTGACTCTAATGGGTATGTGTCGGGAAGCATTTAACAGGAGGCTTCCTGTGTGCTGTTTTCGATCTGTCATGAATCCTCTGTTCTTTATTAATTGAGGAGTTGGCAAGCCGCTCCCACGGCTGAGAATGCATGCATTTACTTCGTTAGCTTTTCCATATGGTGATAAGTAACTATTTACGACCCTCTTCCTTTTTATGAACCATATGGTAAAAGTGATTATTTACAACCCTCTCTCTTTTATATGGATGGCCTTATGATAACTTGTAAGTCTGGACTTCTGATTTTTATCTTTGCTGAAAATAGCTACCTTGTAAGACAGTATATATACCCACACTATGTTGAATAAAACACCTTTGCTCCATCCGAGCTTGGGTCCCTGCGTCTGTCTTTCTCTCTCTCTCTCTCAGGCTAACTCTTTGGAGTGCAGAAGTCCACTGAGCTCACTTTCTTGCCCAGGCTTCTAAGACCGTCTCGAGAAGGTGCACTGTGCCTTCACCCCCTCGAGAGGGCGCCTGGTGCCTATGTGAAGCAGTGCAAGCTCTGTGTCAAGAGCTTTATTGGTTTTCTGCATAAACCAAGGAATATCAGCCTCTTTCTCTCTCTCTTTTACTTTATTATCATTGACTCCAGAACACTAGGTTCTGGTCCATTAAAGGACCTCACCAAGTGGCGCCCAGAACAGGAGCCTGGTACACGTGGCAGATTCGGGCAGAGTGACTCGAAGACCTATTCAGGTCGGTAAGTACTAAGACATGGGTTAAATGGCTGGAAAGCCCCATCACTTTGCTACTTTACTTCATCACTTATTTAAAGTTCAGGGACTTTCAGTTTCACGCCAGCGAACAGAGGCTTGCCTTCAGACGGTGGTTGAATGTAACCCTTGGTTCCCTGATGAAGGTAGTTTTGATTTAGAAATTTGGCACCAGGTCAAAGAGAAAGTTGAACGTGCTGCCAGACAGGGAAAAAATATCCCGATAGATTTTTGGCCCCTATGGGCCCTCATTAAAGCTGTGATTTTTCTATTTCAAGGTAATCCTAGCCCTCCTAATATTCGGCAACAGGCAGAACACTTATTACATGAATATGAATTAGATGACGAAACCTTACAAAAGGCCCGATTAGAACAACATAAAATATTTCAGAATTTTCCTACAAGCCCTGCCCCGGTTACTCCAAGCACTCCTCCCCTGCTAGCAGGCACAAATCCCAAAGTCTCTCCCTTGCTAGAACCTAATGATTCTGGCAACGACTCCCCTAAGACACCTTTTGACATTAAAACCGACAACACCTTTCTGAATAACAATAAATTTTTACCACATACTCTTAATTGTAAGAATCTGCTACCTACTCACTCTCCTTCACGACAGAGGCTCTCTGAATTGCTAGCTTTGCAATCACAAGTCTCTGAAACCGATGGTTTCTCTGCCTTTCCAGGTTTTAGAAATCCTGATGCTCAAAGGCACATAATACTTCATTATGAGGCTATTAACCTTTTTCACATGCAACAAATTAAAAAAGCTATAACTATGTATGGCCCACATTCACCTTTTACTAAAGCACTTCTAAATTCTATAACATCCTCTACTGGAGATTTTATTCCCCATGATTGGCGAACTTTAATAAAAGCTTTCCTTAAACCAGGAGAATATCTTCAGTGGATAACGTGGTATCATGATACAGCCAGAGATCATGCTAACAGAAATGCTCGAGCTGGTGCTCCCCAAACTCAAATTACTTTTGAAATGCTAACTGGTACAGGACAATTTGACGTTATAGAAGCTCAAATACAGCACCCTCCTTTGTTACATGAACTAAATTAAAAACAGTGGCCCTTGAAGCTTGGAATCAAATTACTCCTCAAGAGGAACCTACAGGTAGCTACGCTAAAATATTGCAGGGGCCTAAGGAAACTTATGACCAACCTAGATAGCATATTCAAAAGCAGAGACATTACTTTGCCAACAAAGGTCCATCTAGTCAAGGCTATGGTTTTTCCAGTGGTCATGCATGGATGTGAGAGTTGGACTGTGAAGAAAGCTGAGCGCCGAAGAATTGATGCTTTTGAACTGTGGTGTTAGAGAAGACTCTTGAGAGTCCCTTGGACTGCAAGGAGATCCAACCAGTCCATTCTAAAGGAGATCAGTCCTGGGTGTTGACTGGAAGGACTGATGCTAAAGCTCCAGTACTTTGGCCACCTCATGCGAAGAGTTGACTCATTAGAAAAGACCCTGATGCTGGGAGGGATTGGGGGCAGGAGGAGAAGGGGATGACAGAGGATGAGATGGCTGGATGGCATCACTGACTCGATGGACATGAGTTTTGAATAAACTCTGGGAGTTGGTGATGGACAGGGAGGCCTGGCATGCTGCAATTCATGGGGTCGCAAAGACTTGCACACGACTGAGCGACTGAACTGACTGACTGAATGAAACGTATGCTGATTTTTTAGCTAGATTAGAAACTGCTATTTCCCATACTGTAATTGGAGAAGAAGCCAAAAGGCAAATAGAGAAATTACTAGCTTATGAAAATGCAAATCAGGAATGTCAAAAGGCTATAGCTCCGATTCATGAGACAGGGACTATTATTGATTATTTGAAGGCTTGCCGCAATCTAGGATCAGAAACTCAAAAGAGTCAAATGCTAGCTGAAGCAATGGTTGCTGCCTTAAGAAAGGGAAATGAAGGATGCTTTACATGTGGAGATAAGAACCATTTAAAAAGGGACTTCCCTAAGAAAGCTAATAAAAAACCTCCAAAAATTTGCCCTCGCTGCCCTAGAGGAATGCACTGGGTCAGATTCTAAGTCTAAATTTGACACTGAAGGGAAACCTATTCTGGGAAACTCCAAGCAGGGGACTCCCCAGGTCCCCTTCAACAAAAACCAGGGGCAAATTCCATATTTTCCCTCAAACCCTCAACATCTGTCAGTGCTGCCGTGGATATACCAGCCCTAAATGACTTTCTCCTTTACCCTCAAGCAGTCCCCTCTAGAATGCCTACCGGACTTTTTTGGACCCCTGTCCCCACAAACCTTCAGTCTTTTACTTGGCCGATCTAGTTTGACTTCTAAAGGAATTACTGTTCACTCTGGAGTAATTGATTCAGATTATAAAGGAGAAATTCAAATTATGATGTCATCTCAGATTTTATGGCAATTAAAAAACGGGGAATACAAAGGAACACTACTGTCTTCCTTATCTAAAGCTGACTTTACCAGATTCCAACATAAGATATTTTCTAAACCTATAACTATTGTTAATACAGCTTTATTTGTTTTAAATTTTTTAAATTTACCACAGGGAGATATCTTAACAAGAGCAGAAAAGCATTTCGAGGAATTGAAGGACACTTCTCTTCCTCTGCCCATTTGGTACCAAGACAATGGGTCAACAAAACAACGGAAATCTGGGAAACTAATCTTACAGGGAAAGGGGTATGCTTGTATTTCCTCAGATGGATCCAACGAATTCACATGGCTTCCTCTTCGGAAGATTTGACCCAAGTAGGCCCCTGGCCTTCAAAATGGAGACAGGACAAGGACCCCAGGAGGAAGAAATTCCAATACGGGCCATGGTGGCTCTAAAGATCTCCAGGAAGCACTGCCCTTGGTGGCATCACCCTTATGATCTCTCCACTTGGGGACAAATAAAAACCCTTACTAATTGAGCTGAAAATTTGGTCTCTCAACAATGAATGCCTCGGAGTCCTGAATACATTCTCCTGGAAATGCTCAGTCTCTTGACCTGTGCCTCACCCGCTCGAGCTCTAATTAATCATACTTCCTGGGCTTAAATACCCAACCCCCCTCTACTACAGGTGGTCAAATGGACAGAGAGAGGACCAATCATTTCAACTAATGACTCTATACATATGCCTTCTCCCTGGAACATTAAAGGGCCCTCACACCCTGAAGAAGAAGAAAAACTAATTAATATTTCTCTAGGTTATGAAGTCCTTCCTTTGTGCATAGGCCCAGCAGAATTATGCATAAACATCAGCCGACAAACTTGGGCTTTTGCCCTGCCTCCCAGAAAGGATTTTCAGACGTTGCTTGGATTATTTACTGCCCTTTCTTTGTCTGTGAACCATGTTTACAGTACTGAGACTTTAGGGAAAGAGTTAGGGAAAGAACATAGAACATTATGCAAAGGGTTTACTTATAAAAACTTTACATATACTCCTGTTTGTTGGGACAAATGTCAAGCCAAATCAGAAAAATTAATGTTTGTAGCTAATCATATAACTGTTGATTGGGGACCCCATGGTACATGGTTATCTAACTGCTCAGAAGATGTTCACTGCTCTGTGTGTGACTATGCTACTCAAGTGGCATGGAAAATTAATGACGACGCTACGATGGAGCATTACCATGACAAAGGACTTCTTGGGTGGTTTGCCGGTAGATTAGCCCCACCACATCCTAGGATCATCCTCAATAAACAGAGTGGGCCTGAAGAATGGGACATTTGGAAACTTGCTGTGAGCACTGAAGAACTTGGAACTTGGACCAGACATTTCACAGGGACCAGTCATGGTCATAGTAACTATTTCTTTCGCTATAATCAATCATATTTTATACAGGCCTGTGTCCCACTTCCTTTTGCTATAGCCATAGGAAATTGATAATTTAATAAGACTTTACGTTCTGTAACTTGCATTAATTGCAAACTATATACTTGTCTTAACTCCTCTCTTTAAGAAATGATTCCCTTTTGATTCTTCGATCTCAATGTAATTTGTGGTTACCAATAAATCTTCAACAACCCTGGGAAGAAGGTCCTATGGCTGGCCTTGCTTCCAGATTACTTACTAAACTGCTCCAACGATCTAAACAATTCGTTGAATGGCTGATTCTTGGCATTTTGGGGTTAATAGCTATTTGCACCACTGCTGCCATAGCCGGTGCTGCTTTACATACCTCAATTCAAACACATAATTTTATCCAAAATTGGACTGAAGATGCTCATAATATGTGGGCTACTCAGGCCCAGGTGGATGAGGATATTCAAGTGGAAATACAGGAACTAAGAACAGCCATCAAATGGGTCAGAGATCAATTAATAAATTTGGAAAAACAAGTGATACTAAAATGTGATTGGAATGCTACTCAATTTTTGTGTTACTCCTGTTCATTTTAATCATAGTGCCTACAACTGGGAACAAATCACATTTCATTTACAGAATATACATGATAATGCCTCTCTGAATGTACAATTACTGCAAAAGGAAATCTTTGAAACTTTTTCTAAACGTCTGCCCTCTTCCACTAACTTGGGAACTTTAGCTGAACAACTAGCTGATCAATTATCTGGGCTAGACCCACGAGGATGGTTTCAAAGTATTACACACAACATCGGGTCTGGAACTGTAACTTTGGTGATTGTTTTGGTAATTATATTTGTTGTTTATCACTGCCTTTCTATAAGGGTGGTTAATACTAAACAAACTCAATTGGTCAGGACCTTTTTTACAAATATAATAAAATAGGGGGAACTGTCAGGAAGCATTTAACAGGCGGCTTCCTGTGTGCTGTTTTCGATCTGTCATGAATCTTCTGTTCCTTATTAATTCCTAAACATTCAGGAATTAAGGGGAGTTGGCAAGCTGCTCCCATGGCTGAGAATGCATGCATTTCCTTCGTTTGTTTTTCCATACAGTGATAAATACCTATTTATGACTCTCTTCCTTTTTATAAACCATATGGTAAAAGTGATTATGTACAACCCTCTCTCTTTGATATGGATTGCCTTATGATAACTAAGTCTGGACTTTTGATTTTTATCTATGCTGAAAATAGCTACCTTGTAAGACAATATATATACCCACACTATGTTGAATAAAACACCTTTGCTCCATCAGAGCTTGGGTCCCCGTGTCTTTCTTTCTTTCTTTCTCTCTCAGGCTAATTCTTTGGAGTGCAGAAACCCGCTGAGCTCACTTTCTTGCCTGGGCTTCTAAGACACTCTTGAGAAGGTGCACTGTGCCTTCACCCCCTTGAGAGGGCGCCTGGTGCCTACGTGAAGCAGTGCAAGCTCTGTGTCAAGAGCTTTATTGGTTTTCTGCATAAACCAAGGAATATCAGCTTCTTTCTCTCTTTTACTTTCTTATCGTCAACTCCAGATCACCAGGCTCTGGTCCATTAAAGGACCTCAACAGGTATGTAGGGGTATCTCATTGCAGTTTCAATTTTCACTTCCCCAGTACTTAAAGAGTTCAGTATCTTTTCCTGAACAATGATGTTCAGTTCATCTTTTTATGTGCTTACTTGCCATTCTTACATACTTCTTGGTGAAGTACCTGCTCATATCTTCTGCCCATTTTTTATTGGGTTGTTTCCTTTTTTATTGTTGAGTTTTGAGAGTGCATTGTATATTCTAGATACAAGTCTTTCATCATATAAATGATTTGAAATATTTTCCTACTGTAGCTACTGTTTTCATTTAGTTTCTTTCATTCTGTAGAGTTTTTAATTTTGATGAGGTGTTCACATATTTCTTTTATGGAAAATGTTTTTTAAAAAAATTATTGTAGTTGATTTACAATGTTGTGTTAGTTTCAGGTGTACAGCAAACTGAATCAGTTAAATATATATATATACATATACATACATATATACATATATATATATACATATATATATATATATATATATATATATATATATGTCCACTCTTTTTAAGATTCATTTCCCATATAGGTCATTACAGAGTATTGACTGAGAAGAGTTCCCTGTGCTGTATCCAATTTCAGTTTTCCAGTTCAGTCACTCAGTCATGTCCAACTCTTTGCAACCCCATTGACAGCAGCACGCCAGGCTTCCCTGTCCATCACAAACTCCCAGAGCTTGCTCAAACTCATGTCCATCCAGTTGAATGATACCATCCAACCATCTCATCCTCTGTCATCCCCTTTTCCTCCTGCCTTCAATCTTTCCCAGCATCAGGGTCTTTTCCAATGAGTCAGTTCTTCGCATCAGGGGCCAAAGTATTGGAGTTTCAGCTTCAGCATCAGTCCTTCCATGTATATTCAGGACTGATTTCCTTTAGGATGGAGGGGTTGGATCTCCTTGCAGTCCAAGGGACTCTCAAGAGTCTTCTCCAACACCACAGTTCAAAAGCATCAATTATTCAGCACTCACCTTTCTTTATGGTCCAACTCTCTCACATTCATACATGACTACTGGAAAAACCATAGCTTTGACTTAGACAGACATTTGTTGGCAAAGTGATATCTCTGCTTTTTAATACGCTCTCTAGGTTGGTCATAACTTTTCTTCCAAGGAGCAAGCATCTTTTAGTTTCATGGCTGCAGTCACCATCTGCAGTGATTCTGGAGCCCAATAAAATAAAGTCTCTCACTGTTTTCATTGTTTGCCCATCTATTTGCCATGAAGTGATGGGACCAGATGCCATGATCTTAGTTTTTGTATAGTAGATCCTTATTAGTTATCCATTTTATATATAGTAGTATGTATATGTCAATCCCAATCTCCCAATTTATCTGCACCCTCCTTTTTCCCCCTGGTAACCAGAAGTTTGTTTTCTACATCTGTGACTTTGCTTTTCTCTTGCAAATGAGTTCATGGAAAATGCTTTCAGTTCCAAGAATAAGAAATTGTTGGCAAGCCCAATATTCTATAGATTTTCTATCTTTTCCCCCAAAACGTCCATACTGTTTTCAGTTTGGACCTATGATTCCTTTAAATTTTTGTTTGGTATGAGATTTAGATTGACATTTATTTTGTATATGGTAGTCGAACTGTCCTCCTTTCTCTACTAAATAGCTCTTCAGTTTTGTCAAAAATCTTTGTAGGGGTCTATTTCTTAACACAATTCTGTTCCACTAATCTAGGTGTTTATCTGTTAACCGATACCACCCTGTCTTATTATCATTTCATAATAAGTCCTAAAGCTGGGTAGTGTGATTCCACCAACTTTATTCTTCTTTTTCAAAATGAAGGTTTTCAACTTCCTTTGCCTTTCCATATAAACACTAGAATCACTTTGTATCTACAAATACTCTTGCTGAACTTTTGACTATTGTTCTAAATCTATAGATTATTTTGAGAACTGAAATCTTGACTATTAATCTGCTGAGTCTTCCAGTCCATAAACATGGTATGTCTTTCCATTTAACTAGGTTATTCTTTGATATCTTTCATCAATATTCTGTGGTCTTCAGCATGTAGATTTGATAGATGTTGATACATATTACACCTGTTTCATTTTTTGTATTACTGTGCTAAAAATTTGTTTCTAATTTTCTATTGCTAGCATATAGAAATATTCCCTTTGTGTGTTGACGCTGCATCCTGTTGACATCACTTAAATCACTTATTAGTTCTAAGAACTTCTTTATAAATTCCTTGGGATTTTCTATGCAGACAACCATGTCTTATGCAAATGGGGATCAATTTATTTTTTCCAATCCATATGCTTTTAATTTCTTGCTTTATTACACTGAGACTTCAGGCACAAAGTTAAATAGAAGTGGGCAGAGGGGGATTTTCAGCACCTAACTCTACTTCTAGGACTATTATGATTGATAGACCTTTTAATCTACAGGTCTCTCCAGCTCTGTTTTTTGGAGGTAAAATTCAGAGAACATAAAATTCACCACTATAACCATTTTAAAGTCTGTGATTCAGGTACTTGTACATTCACAATATTGTGCAACCATTACCGTTACCTAATTCTATAATAGTTTCATCACCCCCAAATGAAAGCCCATACCTGTTAAGCAGTCACTCCCTGTTATGGTCTGAATTGTACCCCCCCCCTCCACCCAAATTCAAATGTTGAAACCTTAAGCCCCAGTACCTCAGAAGGTGACTGCATTTGGAGAAAGGGCCTTTGAAGAGGTAATTAAAATAAAATGACAGTTAAGGTTGGGTCCAAGTCCAGTCTGACTGCTGCCCTTATAAGAATAGGAAACTTGGACATGCAAAGTAACAACAGGCATGCACATGTATGGAGGAAAGGCTACGTGAGGACACAATGAGAAGGCAACCATCTGCAAGCCAGGAAAGTGAAAGTGAAAGAAAGTGAAGGTCACTCAGTCATGTCCGACTCTTTACAACTCCATGGACTATACAGTCCATGGAATTCTCCATGCCAGAGTACTGGAGGGGGTAGCCTTTCCCTTCTCCAGGGGATCTTCCCGACCCAAGGATTGAACCCAGGTCTCCCGCACTGCAGGTGGATTCTTTACCATCTGAGCCACAAGGAAAGCCCGCAGCCATCCTAGTATCTCATTACGGGTCTTAAAGACTAATGATGTTGGGCAGCTGTCTCTGTGGTCACTGTATATCCTCCTTGGAGAAGTGGCAATTTGGTCCTTTGCCGATTTTTAAAAATCAAGGTGAAATTTACATAACATAAAATTATCCATTTTAAAGGCAACAATCCAATAGAATTTAGTACATTTACAGTGTTATAAAACCACAACCTCTATGTAGTTCTAAAAAATTTTCATTACCCCAGAATAAAATCCCATATCAATTAAAGCAACTACTCCCCATCCTTCCCTCTGACCAACCCATGAAAAACACCAGTTTTTCTGTCTCTATTCTGGATACTTCATATAAATGAAATCCTACAATATGTGACCTGTTTTGTTTGGCTTCCTTCACTTAGCATTAATGTTTTCAAGATCGTTCCACATTGCAGTATGTTTCAGTACCTCATTCATATTTTTATGATGAATAATAGTCCCCTGAATGCATATACCAATACTAAATTTTGTTTATCCATTCATCAGTTGACGGACATTTGGGTTGTTTCCAACTTTTGGCTATTGTGAACAGTGCTGCTATGAATATTCATGTCCAAGTGTTTGAGTACCTGTTTTTAATTCTTCTTGGTATATACCTAGGAATAGAGTTGCTAGGTCATATGAGAATTCTGTGTTTAACTTTTTGGAAAACATCCCCGATACTTTTTCACAGCAGCCGCAACATTTTACATTCCCCACCAGCAATGCCTGAAGGTTGCAATTTCTCCACATCTCTATCAACACTTGTTATTCTCCATTTTTAATATTATGGTCAACTCAATGGATTAAGGTGGGATCTCATTATAGTTTTGCTTTGCATTTTCCAAGTGATTAATGATGTTGAGCATCTTGACATGTGCCTGTGGACCTTTTGCACATTTACTTTGGAGAAATATCTATTCAAGTCCTGTGCCAATTTTTAAGATGTCATTTTATACATTCTGGATACTAGAGTCATTCAGATATCAGATTTACAATATTTTCTCCCATTCTATTGTCATTTGACTTCCTTGATAATGTCATTTGATGCAAAAAAGTTATGAAATCCAATTTATCTGTTTTTGTTATCCATGCTTTTGGTGTTCATATATAAGATTCCATTCCATACGATTCAGTCATGTCCGACTCTTTGCAACCCTGTGGACTGTAGCCTACCAGGCTCCTCTGTCCATGGGATTCTCCAGGCAAGAGTACTGGAGTGGGTTGCCATTTCCTTCTCCAGGGGATCTTCCCAACCCAGGGATCGAACCCAGGTCTCCTGCATTGCAGGCAGACGCTTTAACCTCTGAGCCACCAGGGAAGTCAAGATTCCATTAACAAATCCAATGTCATGAAAATTTCAGTTCAGTTCAGTCACTCAGTCATGTCCAACTCTTTGCGACCCTACGAACCTCAGCATGCCAGGCCTCCCTATTCATCACTAACTCCCGGAGTTTACCCAAACTTATGTCCATTGAGTCAGTGATGCCCTCCAACCATCTCATCCTCTGTCGTCCCCTTCTCCTCCTGCCGTCAATCTTTCCCAGCATCAGTGTCTTTTCAAATGAGTCAAATGAGTCAGCTCTTTGGTGTCTTTTCAAATGAGTCAGCTCTTTGGTGTCTTTTCAAATGAGTCAGCTCTTCACATGAGGTGGCCAAAGGACTGGAGTTTCAGCTTCAACATCAGTCCTTCCAATGAACACCCAGGACTGACCTCCTTTAGGATGGACTGGTTGGATCTCCTTGCAGTCCAAGGGACTCTCAAGACTCTTCTCCAACACCACAGTTCAACAGTATCCATTCTTCGGCGCTCAGCTTTCTTTATAGAAAATTTCTCTCATGAAAAGTTAGCACTATGTTTTCTTCTAAGCATTTTATAGTTTTAGCTCTTCTGTTTAGGTCACTGATTTAATTTTTATACCTAGTGTATGTGGATAACCAGTTGTTCCGGCACCACTTTTTGAACAAACTCTTCTTTCCTCATTGAATGACAGCAGCATCTTTGGTGAAAACCAACTGGCCATAGATAAGCAGCTTTATTTACTTCATTAGTCTCTATGTCTCTACTTTTGCCAGATCCACAAACTTTAGTTAGTGAAACTTTGTAGTAAGTTCTGAAATCTGGAAGTATGATTCCTCAAATTTGATTCTTCTTTTTTGATATTTTGACTCTTCAGAACACTTTGGAATTTCATGAGTTTGAGGATTATCTTTTTCATGTCTGGAAAAAGGGTCATTGGAGTTTTGTACGGATTTTACTGAATCTTTGGTAAGTACTGTCATCTTCACAATATTATGTCTTCTGATTAATGAATAAGGGATGTCTTTAATTTATTTAGGTTATTCTTCCTTTCAGCAATGTATCCTAGTTTTAACTTTTTAAGTCTTTCCATTCTTGGTTAATTTTTTTCCGAGGTATTTTATTATTTTGGATGCCACCATAATAGATTTTTAAAGTGTCCTTTTTTTGATGGTTCATTGCTGGTATATAGAAATACAACTGATTTTGAACACTGCACCTTTGCTGAATTTGTTTATCAACTCTAGTCGCTCTGGGGTGTTTCTTTAACATTTTCTATATATAGGATCACATCACCAGCAAATAGTTTTACTTTTTACTTTCCAATTTGGATGCCTTTTCTGTTTCTGCCTAATTGTTTTGGCTGGAACTACTAGTAAAATGTTGAATAAAAGTGATAAAAGTGGGCAACCTCATCTTGTTCCTGATCTTATGGGAAAAATCTTTCAACCTTTCAACATTGAGTAAAATGTTAACTGTGGGATTCATAAAAGTCCATAAATACTGAGACATGTTCCCTAGGTCCCTAGTTTTTTGAGTGTTTTTATTATGACTTTTAAATTTGTCAAATGCTTTTTGTGCATCATGTGTTTTTTTTTTCCCCTCTTTATTCTATTAACGTGGAGTATTAATCAACTGATTTTCTTATGTGCTGTTGAATTCAGTATGGTAGTCTTTTGTTGAGGATTTTGCATATTAAAAAGATAATACATGATGATTAAGTGGGATTTACCCTGGCATACAAGTGATGTTCATCATAAGAACTAGTTAGACAAAGATATCACAAAAACTTATACAATGTTATTATGAATACAAATGCAAAAATCCTCAACAAAATACTACCACACTGAATCCAATATCATCTTTGGCCTCTGGAAAGAGTTTGAGAAGGATTAGTGTTAATCTTTCTTTAACTGGGTGGCAGAATTAACCAGTGAAGTCCTCTGGTCTTGGAATTGTCTTTGTTGAGATGTTTCTGAATACTGATTCAATCTGTCAGTAACAGTAGGGAGTCAAAAGATAGTGTCTGCTATCTGCTGTTGATAGGATAAGTAAAGCAGCAAACTACTTAAGGTTAGAAAAGTAACAACAGAAGAACAGAAAGGAAGAATATAACTACACTGGGCAGAATGGAGATGGGGTGGTATCACTGGGCTAAATCCTCCTTTGTGAGAAGAAGAGTTAATATCTAAAATTAGTAAATCAAGAAAGAGTATCAAAAGTATGTTATTTAGAGATATCAAAGGAAATATCAGAAGAACTAAAAACAAGATTTGGAGAAAGAAGTCATTCCTCCTGAGGAGTAAGACTATTGATCATAAAATGTGTACCATTCTGTATTTTTATACACATACATCTATTACTGTGATGAAAACTGTAACCCTTGTGTATGATTCAACATTCCAAACCCATGTAAAAATACAATGAAGTCTTCCCACTTCCTCTCTGATGCGGTGACTGATGTGATTTGGTCCAGATATTCGTGAATGGTATAGCATTCTATAAATACTATTCTTGTATCTTGCCTTTTACTATTTAACAATGTATCTTGGAGATGTTTATGTATCACTCCTGAGCTTCCTCCTATTTTTAATAGCTGAATATTATTCTATTATACTGTACTGAGAGACATCTGTTCTTTTCCCCAGGTCTTTGCTCTTTCAAACAATGATATTATAAGAAATTGACCAATACTATAAGAAAAAAATCTGAAGCATTCTTTGCTTCTGTCTCCCAATGAGATATTGAACGTGGCTTTCATCTCTGCCTGCTTGGTGCATGCCACAGTGTATGGGATACAGTAGATACTGTATTTGCTAATTTAGCTTGAACTAAATTTCAATGAAGGAAGTAAGCTAGGTAAACATTTCAATGAGATGCTGTAAGTCTAAAATCAAGTTTATGGCACAGGAAACACAAGAGCTTATACAAATCTGTAAGACTGCATACTCAGTCTTTGTTTCACAATTCATCAGAGAAAGGAAAAGTTGACAGTGCAACTCAGTTTAGAATAATACTGGAAAGGAAATCTGGGACAGGGCTGTAATGATGTAATTGCAATGTCCAGACTGCTTATGTTAGTCTAGCTTTGTAGATCCACAGTATCCAAGATACTAAAGAGATGCTAACTCCTCACAGAGATGTTAGTAAGTATAAGTAGACTACAGAATTCTTCGCATCTTACTAATGAGAGAAATATTAATAAAATAAAACAAAACAATCAATTCCCTGGACTGGAGATTAACCCACCAATACATACATATATCTCTGTCATACTTACTCTGAGCTCTTTTGGGCCTGTATGGATTGAAAGCAAGTATAGAGTACCCGTCCAGTCTTAAAAAAAAAAAAAAAAAAAACAGAAAGAAAAAAAGAAATAAAAGTCACACAGAGGATTAGTACTGAAAAAAGTACAGCAACCTAACAGACTGTAAGCTAAAACTCAAATGCCCCTCTGGGACTGGAAAGTTAGAAGAGATTTCTAAAGATGGAATATGCATAAATCAGCTTCTGTAAGAAGGATAAAATCCTCAGTCAACATGAAATGGCTACAATGAAACATCTGCTCATATGACAGCAGAGAAATGGTCACAAATGCGAGACCCAAGAAACTGAGGAGACCATTCAGACTCCTCTGTTGGAAACTAACAAACTGATTCTGTAACTATCTATAACGACAGTAAATAAATTTATAGTGCCAAAGCCAGAAGCATTTCAAATGAACTATGAAGTTCAAGATACTGAACTTTAATGTTTTCACAAGAGTGATATAATGAAGAGTATTCACTATGAACATAGATCCTGAGACTATAACTAATGTACTAAACAATAGAACACACTTGGTGAGCTGGCAAAATTCACACTTGCAGCGTGAAATTTTCTTTTCATTTGCAGTGACATAGTAAAAGCTCTTGATCGGAACATAAAACTCAAACAGAGGCACTCTAAATAGAGAATGGCGTGTGTGCTAAGTTGCTTCAGTCGTGTCTGACTTTTTGCAACCCTATGGACTATAGCCTGCCAGACTCCTCTGTCCATGGGATTCTCCAGGTAAGAATACTGGAGTGGGTTGCCATGTCTTTCTCCAGGGGATCTTCCCCGAGAATGGCAAGACTAGCCATTGATTGAGCTGCTTAACTACTCTGAGCTTGTTTATTTATCCAGAAAATATGGATAATAATAACCCTCAGAGGCTGTTGTCAGGGTCTGAGCATATTTATGTCAAACACATAATGACTAAGTGCCATACAATACATGATGAATGGTGGCACTTGTTACTATGATTAGCCACCAAAAAATACACAGAATCTGGCCACTTCTCATTGACTCCACTCCTACTGCTGTAGTCAAATGTCCATTCTCTCTTCGCCAGTTACTGCAGTTTCTCCCTAACTGGTTTCATGGATGTCATGGATTCTGCACCCCCTCCTTCCCTATGTCCCCACCAGCACCCCCCACCCCAGACCTCACTGGAGGATGAGCACATGAGTTATCCAAACCAGGATACTTCCAAGAAGGAAAGGTGTGGCCTGAATAGGAGACTCGGGGCAATGGGTGAAACTGGGATTGATGGAGGCAAGCTGGGACAGAGGGTCGTGTTGCAGCCACGCTGACTTCCTCGATATCCCCCTAAACGTTCCATGCTCACCGCAGGGTCTTTTCACTGGCTTTTTCCCCTGCCTGGAATGCTCTTCCCCCAAGAAATCCGCAAGACTTGCTCCCTCAGTCTTCAGCTCCTGACTCAATGACCTTCCTCATTAAAACCTTCCCTGGACATACTATGCAAATTCCCAAAGATCTTTCTCTATTCTGTGTGTGTATTTATACCTGCACATGCCTACATGCCTACATCCACAGAGAGACACGCACACACAATACCTTTGTATTTTTATCTTCTATGAAGCAGGAAAATATAAGTCCTACAAAGCCTTGATCCATCATCTGGTACATGGCTTGTGTGCGGACATCTGCAAAGAAACAAAGATAAAAATCCACTGTCAGTGAACTCTATCTCCCAGATGTGAAAATATAAAGATACCCAAGATTCAGATTCTAAAAGGACAATGGGGATATATTGGAATGACAATACTCTTGTCAAAGTAAAAGCTTTTTCATTTGTTAGGGAAATACTATGGGAGTCGGCAATTAAATAATAAAATGTACTAATGATTCTAGGCTGCCTAGCCCATGACTAGCCCTGCTATGAAACGGAGTGTAGAAAGAAGATGGAAAACTTCTGTTAGCCCCCAAACACTTGATTATTTCTTGTAGAAAGACTCCAAAAGAAAATAAAAAGGCATGGAAAGGAGACAAAAAAGATTTCTGAGAATAAACTTTTCATGGACAGCTTCTAAAGAAGTGAATATATTAGACCTGATATTAAAGAATGGCAGTAAAAAAAAAATTCAAAAAAATAAAATAAAGAATGGCAGTGTTGAACTATTACCTAGGAAACTATTGTATAGAAGTGACTGCTGTATTTTAAATAGATAACCAACAAAGACCTACTCTATAGCACAGGGAACTCTGTTCAATATTCTGTGGCAGCCTGGATGGGAGGAGAGTTTGGGGGAGAATGGATACATGTATATGGCTGAGTCCCTCTGCTGTCCAGCTGAAATTGTCACAACATTGTGAATCAGCTACTGTTGCTGTTGTTCAGTCACCCAGTTATGTCTGACTCTTTGCAACCCCACTGACTGAAGCATGCCAAGCTCTCTGTCCCTCACCACCTCCCAAAGTTTGCCCAAGTTCATGTTCATTCCATCGGCTATGCCATCCAGCCATCTCATCTTAATCTTTCCCAGCCTCAGGGACTTTTCCAATGAGTCAGCTGTTCGCATCAGGTGACCAAAATACTGGAGTTTCAACTTCAGCATCAGTCGCCATCCCAATTCCCAAGAAGGGCAGTACTAAAGAATATGTTAACCATCAGACAACTACACTCATCTCCAATTCTAGTAAGGTCATGCTTAAAATCTCACATGCTAGGCTTCAACAATATGTGAACCATGAACTTCCAGGTATTCAAGCTGGATTTAGAAACCAGAGATCAAATTGCCAGCATTCGCTGGATCATAAAGCAAGGGAATTCCAAAAAAACATCGACCTCTGTTTCATTAACTACACCAAAGCCTTTGACTGTGTGGATCATAACAAACTGTAGAAAGCTCTTAGAGAGATGGGAATACTAGACCATCTTACCTGTCTCTTGAGAAACCTGTATGAGGATCAAGAAGCAACGTTTAGAACCCTGTATGGGACAACTGACTGGTTCAAGATTGAGAAGGAAGTACGACAGGGCTGTCTGCTGTCACCCTGTTTGTTTAACCTATATGCTGAGCATATCATGAGAAATGCCAGGCTGGATGAGTTACAAGCTGGAATCAAGACAGGCGGGAGAAATATCAACAACCTCAGATATGTGGATGATACCACTCTAATGGAAGAAACCAAAGAGGAACTAAAGGGCTCCTTGATGAGGGTGAAAGGAGAGTGAAAGAGTTGACTTAAAACTAAATATTAAACTAAGATCATGGCATCCAGCCCCATTGCTGCTGCTGCTGCTAAATCGCTTCAGTCGTGTCTGACTCTTAGCGACCCCATGGACTGCAGCCTACCAGGCTCCTCCATCCATGGGATTTTTCAGGCAAGAGTACTGGAGTGGGTTGCCATTGTCTTCTCCAGCCCCATTACTGCATGCCAAACATAAGGGGATGATGACTGCAGCCATGAAATCAAAGACACCTGTTTCTTGGCAGAAACGCTATGACAAACCTAGACAGTGTGTTGAAAAGCAGAGACGTTATTCTGCTGACAAAGGTCCATACAGTCAAGGCTATAGTCTTCCCATATGGTATGATCAGCTATATTATCAGCCTATGGTATAATGGTTCCAAATCAGGAAAGGAGTATGCCAAGGCTGTATATTGTCACCCTGTTTATTTAACTTATATGCAGAGTACACCATGAGAAACCCTGGGATAGAGAAAGCACAAGCTGGAATCAAGATTGCCGGGAGAAATAGCAATAACCTCAGATATGCAAATGACACCACCCTTATGGCAGAAAGTGAAGAACTAAAGAGCCTCTTGATGAAAGTGAAAGAGGAGAGTGAAAAAGTTGGCTTAAAGCTCAACATTCAGAAAACTAAGATCATGGCATCTGGTCCCATCACTTCATGGCAAATACATGGAAAAACAGTGGAAACAGTGACAGACTTTATTTTTAGGGGCTCCAAAATCACTGCAGATGGTGACTGCACCCATGAAATTAAAAGACACTTACTCCTTGGAAGGAAAGCTATGACCAACCTAGATAGCATATTAAAAAGCAGAGATATTACTTTGTCAACAAAGGTCCGTCTAGTCAAGGCTATGGTTTTTCCAACAGTCATGTGTAGATGTGAGAGTTGTACCATAAAGAAAGCTGAGCACCAAAGAACTGATGCTTTTGAACTGTGGTGTTGGAGAAGACTCTTGAGAGTCCCTTGGACTGCAAGGAGATTCAACTAGTCCATCCTCAAGGAAATCAGTCCTGAATATTCACTGGAAGGACTGATGCTGAAGCTGAAATTCCAATACTTTGGCCACCTGATGCGAAGAGATGACTCATTTGAAAAGACACTGATGCTGGGAAAGATTGAAGGTGGGAAGAGAAGGGGATGACAGAGGATGAGATGGTTGGATGGCATCACCGACTCAACGGACACAAGTTTGAGTAACCTCCAGGAGTTGGTGAAGGACAGGGAGGCCTGGTGTGCTGCGGTCCATGGGGTCGCAAAGAGTCGGACATGACTTAGCAACTGAAATGAACAGATGGTATAATTAGCTATACCCCAATACAAAATAAAAACTTAAAATAAAAAAAGAAACAGACTCACAGACTTAGAGAACAAACTTATGGCTGCCAGGGCAAAGGACAGGGGGAGGGATAGTTAAGGACTTTGGGATGGCCATGTCCACACTGCTGTATTTAAAATGGATAACCAACAAGGACTTACTGTATAGCACATGGATCTGCTCCATGTCATGTGGCAGCCTGGATGGGAGGGGACTTTGAGGAAGAATGGATACATGTATATGTATGGCTGAGTCCCTTTGCAGTCCACCTGAAACTATCACACCATTAATCGCCTATACTTCAAAACAAAATAAAAAAGTTTTTTTTCCTAAAAAGTGACTACAGTAGAATTAAACACTGCATTCCAGGGAATAGAAACAAAATCTCACTAAATGGTTATGTAATTTTTGAAAAGGAAATCATAAACACCAAATAACGTTTGAAAGGATTAAAAATTACCAAACACTGAACAGAGGCCAAGATGAAAGGTCTAAAGCCTTCAGACCACTATTTATGGATACAAAAGATCCAGCAAAATGGTGCAGAGAGCATGGTTTCATCTGGTGCCTTATGCCCACTTACCTTGTTTTAGATGTTCTTAAAGAAAGTGAAAGTGAAGTCGCTCAGTCGTGTCTGACTCTTTGTGACCCCGTGGACTGTAGCCCACCAGGCTCCTCCGTCCATGAGATTCCCCAGGCAAGAATACTGGAGTGGGTTGCCATTTCCTTCTCCAGGGGATCTTCCTGACCCAGGGATCGAACCCAGGTCTCCCACATTGCAGGCAGACGCTTTAACCTCTGAGCCACCACTGAGGCTCAGATGTTCTTAAAGATACTTTCATTTATACCTTTTTATCTGGATCAGGACTTCTACCTTCCATCTTCCTAAGTGAAAAGGGAACTCCTGACATAGATGATTTATGGGCCAAAAGCCAGACTAGGTGAGCGTCACTTGCCTACCACATATTTGCAACTCAACATGTCTGAAAGCACAGATTGGATTTCCTCCACAGGATCTGCTATACCAAATGCATCCCCTTCTCAATCAGCAGCAACTCCATCCTTCCAGGGGAGAGTGCTCATGGCCTTAGTAGGGAGGCCAGAGGTCCCCAAATGGCAGGAGGAAACAAACTTCTCATCCTGTGTTGTCATGGCAACACCTGGTTCTGCGTGAACTTAACTCCATCTCAAACCTTGAGCTCAGCAATGCATTTTTCTCATGGAAGTGTCTTTCTGAAGCTATCATAAGGAACTATGTATCTGCTTGGACACTGGCCCGTCTTCAAGATTCTTGGCAACTGTTTTATGGCCCAGGGATGAATCACCCTTTGCCAGTGCGATCTCAAGATGCATGTTGTGGGTGAGGTGCCTGGTGCCGCTCTGTTTTGGTTTCCTTTCTCTGATTAGCAACTTGCTGATAGGTATATAGTTCAGTTTCATTCAGTCACTCAGTCGTGTCCGACTCTTTGCAACCCCATGAACCACAGCACGCCAGGCCTCCCTGTCCACCACCAACTCTCGGAGTTTACCCAAACTCATGTCCATTGAGTCAGTGATGCCATCCAACTATCTCATCCTCTGTTGTCCCCTTCTCCTCCTGCCCTCAATCTTTCCCAGCATCAGGGTCTTTTCCAACGAGTCAGTTCTTCGCATTAGGTGGCCAAAGTATTGGCATTTCAGCTTCAACATCAGTCCTTCCAACAAACATTCAGGACTGATCTTTAGGATGGACTGGTTGGATCTCCTTGCAGTCCAAGGGACTCTCAAGAGTCTTCTCCAACAACACCGTTCAAAAACATCAATTCTTCAGTGCTCAGTTTTCTTTATAGTCCAACTCTCACATCCATACATGACTACTGGAAAATAGGTATAATTCCTTGCTAAAAAGTAGCGAGGAGGCACTCTTTCTGCCCCCTTCCGATGTCTGCATCAGAAGCTTTCTCCGTCTCTTTTAGACTTTAATAACGCTGTATTATACACAAAAAGCTCTGAGTGATCAAGCCTCATCACTGGCCCTGGATCGATTTCCTCTGGTCTGGGGGCCACGCATCCTGGTGTCAGTCATGGCTCGTGGCAGCAACCTTTCACACAGTCCCCCCATCACCTCCCCACCCTCACTTCCCACCAGTGTCCCCCTCGATCACTCAGCTCCAACCACACTGGTGTTCCTGCTTTGTATCACATACTCTAGCCATGCTCGTCCTCGGGGCCTTTGCAGTGACTATTCTTCTTTGCCTGGCATGCTCTTCCCCAAGATATTTGCAAGGCCCATTCTTACTTCCTGCAGGTTTTGGATTCCCTGTTACCTTCTCCATGAGGTCTAATCATGCACCTTAAAACATAAAAACTCTTCACCCTTTACCTTGATGTATGTCTTCTCATCAGATAACCTTAATTCTTTGTCAATTACAACCAAAAGGCCGAACCCAAAAGATACACTTTAGTCTAAAGGATGGCAGTCTAAGAGAACTTCCTGCACCTGTGTTGTCCTGTTTTTCTTTCAGCATCAGAGGGTCTCAAGGCACAACAGAATGCCACTTCCCATTTCCTGGTGTGAAACAATCACATATATAATCTCTCATTCTCTTAAAAACCTTTATTCTAGGGCCTGTGGTCTCTGTTTCAGGCAAGTTGAGAGTAAATGACAGAAGATGAGAGATGATATGCACAATTTGTCTTTAGAATACGAGCCCTGAGTTAGCCATCCCATTATAATAAAATTTTGGTTCCACCTTCACTTATTCTGGCTCTTGTCCCAACGGAGTTTCCATCTTAGGCGGTTTGCTAAGAAGAGTATGGAAATGTAATATCAAAAAAAAAAAAACCTGTTGATGATTCTGAGGAGCATTGACTTGTAATTTCTAGAAAAAAATGTTTGTTTAGGAAAATGTAAATGTTTTAATTGACTGGTTATAGAAAACTGCTTAATTAAAACCATAGCCTATGTTTGTCATGGGAGGTTGATGGGATCCAGCAACTTTGGTGATAAATTAACTAACAATGACATCACTCTAACAGTGCTTCATTTCTTACAAAACAATTGAGCAGGTTTCAAAATTAAGAACATACCTACAGTCACATTTCTCCTCTTACTATGCACTTCCAGAGACAGGAAATCGAATGCAACAGTGACTTAAAAACAGTGCCAAGTCTCATGCGACTTATGATATAGGCTGCGGTATTTCAACTGCTTCTCTTTTTCTTTTGGAAACCGTGAGTAAGTAAGTGAAAGTCGCTCAGTCGTGTCTGACTCTTTGCAATCCCATGGACTATACAGTCCATGGCATTTTCCAGGCCAGAATACTGGAGTGGGTAGCCTTTCCCTTCTCCAGGGGAATCTTCTCAACCCAGGGATTGAACCCAGGTCTTCTGCATGGCAGGCAGATTCTTTACCATCTGAGCCACCAGGGAAGCCCCTTGGAAACCATGCCCTTTAGGTAAAATTTGGGTCAGTTAGTTGCACGGGTACGATGTAACTCAATTGTCTCTTTCCTCACCACCAAACTTAAGCTTCCTTTTCCATTTCCTGTTTTCATAAATAGCATTCCCACTTCACCGACAAAGCAGACCCTGGGGAATCCAAGGCCCCCAATTCACAGAAACCTCTGTTCAGATACTGACTCTGCTACTTAGTAGCTGTCTTGTCTGGGAGGTGGCCTTTCAGCTCTGAGTGGGCTTAGTTTCTTCCCTTAAGAGCCACACAGCCCTCATGATTATCTGAAAAGTGTTTCAAGAAGTAGAGAGTGGTTGTTACATAATATGGAGACTTAGAATGTTGCCTAGATTTTCAACTTGGATGTCTCTGGTGATTTTGGTACCTACGATCCACTTCAACAGTAATAGGCTAGGAGCCATACTACAATGGGGTGAGGAGTAGGCGTGACAGCATTACAATTCTTGTTACACACAAACACACCCCATTCTCACAGCCTTCTCTCTCTCTTCCTTTTCTTGAATGGAAAAAAAAATGTCATTTACTCTTTTCATTTGTTAACATAGCTAAGGATTCTTTCCCTATGAAATGTATGTACTGTACATACTTTAAATCAACCTTTTTTAAAAATTCATCACTCATTTTTTTTCCAAGGCCTGCTAATACAGGGCCACTGTTTGACTCAATTCTGAAATGGCTGTTTGCAGATAAGCTGTATACAGCAGTTTAGCTGGGAGATGATTTTTTCTTTACTTCTACTCACAGTTCGACCACACAAACCCATTTGAGATGGCAGTTGAGAGACCTAATGGATTCTTCTTGTTAATCATTCAAATGGTGTCCACCCTGCAACTTTAGATATTCAATTGTACTCTCTTTTTGTCCTTAAAAGAGTTTTACTGATGAATACTGTGGCATCTTTTTTCAGTATTGTAATAAGCATGCGACAAAAATGCAATATAGAGTCATCCCTCAGTATTTGCAGGGGATTTGTTTCAGGACACTCAACTCCCAGGGCAGATACCAAAATCTGCAGAGGCTCAAGTCTCTTCAATAAAATGGTGCAATATTTGCATATAACCTAGGCACATTCTCCCATATACTTTAAATTATCTATTATTAATATAATACCTGTTTCTGCTGCTGTTGCTAAGTTGCTTCACTCGTGTCTGACTCTGTGTGACTGCACAGATGGCAGCTCACCAGGCCTCTTTCTCCCTGGGATTCTCTAGGCAAGAATACTGGAGTGGGTTGCAGTTTTCTTCTAATATAATACCTAATACAACGTAAATAGTTGCAAATACTGTAACAGTTGCCAGCATGCAGCAAATTCCAGATGCTCAGTTCGATAAGCCAATGAAAAAATTTGAACGATGTCAGTAATTTCAATAATTGTAGGATATCAATATTAATTTATCAATTTTGATAAATGCACACTGTGACTATGTAAGAGAATTCTTTGTATTTAAGAGAGTCACACCAAAAGAGTACTTAGGGGTAAAGAGGGATTAGGGTCTGCAACTTACTCTCACATACACATGCATATACATACATGTATGTAGACAGTGATACAGCAAACGTTTCAAAATGTTAACATTTGGCAAATCTAGAGGAAGAGTATTCAGGAATTCTGTGTACTATTTTATCAACTTCAAGTCTGAAATTATGTCAAAATCAAAGTTAAAAATAGCACTATTCTTGTTGCCACAGGTTCCAGCTTCCAACTTTTTCTCTTCCATTGAACAAACTGTTTCGATCCACTCTCTGGTATTGCGGCAATAACAAACAGGGTGAGGAAAGATAAATTTAGAGCAGGTACATTTTAGAAAAGCTCTTCCAGGTGACTGAGAGGTAGCCTTCATGACATGAAGAACCACGACTCCTAATTTGGGGGAATTCATGTCACGGGGTAGATGAACACAGAAGTGTTCTAATCCACTGATGGCTATGGCTAGGACGAGAACCTCACAGTGGAGAGACCACAGACCTAGGAGACAGATCTGGTTCAAACCTCAGCTCTGCTTACTCCTAACTGACGTGAGGGGGGAGACCTCTAACTCACCGGGTAGAGGAGAAAACATTCATTTCTGCAAGTTAAGTTATTCTACATCTTTCCAAAGAGTCAGGTACAGACAAAAGATGACCACGATTAGAGACAAGGGATAAAAATCAAAGGAGAGAAAACAATTTTGTTAAATTATACTAATCATAGGGGTGAGAAGGTAGGTTCAGAGTACCAAGAGCTAGGATGATATATACGTTGAAAAGAAAAGGTAAACATCAAGTTTGTAAATGTCCCCCTTCACATCTTTGATTCTTCCGAATGGGAGTGTACTGGACAGGCACAATCAGCAATTTTCAGTTACAGTTTATTTATTATTAGTGATAAGATTATATTTGGATATCAGCCAGTTATCAGGTTTTAGTCCTGATTTCCTGAACAGTATCAAAATGGAGCGCTGAAATTTTATCTCTGTGAACAACAAATTGATATGACATAAATCAGTACTTTTAAAAATTGCAAAATGAAAATAAGGACATCTGCTTAAAGAGAGGACTTCCCTGGTAGCTCAGATGGTAAAGAGTCTGCCTGCAATGCTAGAGACCAGGGTTTGATCCCTGCATCGGGAAGATCCCCTGGAGAAACCATAAGCCATGTAGCGGAGAAGGAAAAATGATATTCATTTCTAAAAACAATAAACACTGCAACCCCAGAATACTTACCAACATGTGAAGGCCAAACAGTTATATGGGGATGGGAGTGATACCAACCCACAACTCTCATGGGGCGACCCGTCAGTTCAGCCAACCTGTGTGTCTGTCAAGGTATTTTCAACTTGTGGAAACAAAATCCATGCTGTTAATAAGGGCTCAGACAGCATCTTAAAGTTTCAAATAAACCCATTACAATTTAATGTCAACAAGTCTAAAAAGGTCAAAGGTCAATACCAAAATTTCCCACACTTTTCATCTAAAGACGAACGTGTTTCCTTTTTTTAAAAAAAAGCAGAAATCATTTGGTTTCCATTCTTGGATACAGTTATAGCCTCTTAATCCAGTTTAGCTATGTATTTGGATATCACATGATTAACTTAAGTAATCCTCTATTCTCTCTCTGGTCCAACCTATCCTCATTCTCTTAAGAAGTGCAAAATTTTGAAAAAGTCATGTGGGGGCTTCCCTGGTGGCTCAGTGGTGAAGAATCTGGCTGCCAGTGCAGGAGACACAGAATCGATCCCTGATCCGGGAAGATCACACATGCCATTGAGCAACTAAGCCCACATGCTGTAACTATCTGAGGCTCTAACTTGAGATAAGAACTCAGCTGAAAAGAAAAAGCTGTCCCCTTCTGTTGCTGGTTCATTTTCCTGCAAATGTCTTACACTGAAACCCAACAGACCTTTCTACATAACTAAGTCTAAGATGACTTTTTAGGGAATTCCCTGGTGGTCTGGTGGTTAGGAATCCATGCTTCTACTGCAGCACCATCAGTAAAAGGCTGAAAATAACCTCAACATCTTCATGAGGTCACCCCAACCATCCAGGGCTGTGTTATGCAGGCTTAAGAGTGAGGTATCTCTATATCGGTGGACAATTCTCTAGGTACACTGTTATGTATCATTACAGCTACCATATGTATTCAAAACTTTGTAAAAAAAGAAAACATTCTTATATGTTTCTGTATGCAAAGAATTCAACCATAAAGACACATGAAGATGTGATAGTCCTGGTTATGTCCAGGGAGGAATGCTTGGGGAAATGGGGCATGGAAGCTGCAGTGAAATACTTATTTTGTATACACTATTATACCTTTTAAAAGTTTCTACCATGCATGTTTTCTAGTTTTCAAAATTACTTTTCAATTGACTAGAAGATTAACTTATTCCAAAGGAATGATAAATTACTAAAACCACCAATGCAAATTTGACTTGTTATGGTTGACCTGTGGAATCCACAATTGTGGGAAGCAAATGCCCCATCTGATCACTTAACCAAGTAACTGGATCTAAGGGGTAAATGTGAGAACTAGGAAACAGTCCTCAGGCAGAAAAGGAGCAAACAGAGGAACCTGGAAGCCTCAGAGCACATAAACGCTTCTTACTGACCAATAAGGATATCTCTGCCTCTGTTGAGGCCGCAGACAGCTGCTCTGGAGAAATTTCTACGCGATCCTTCCTCTTATCAGAACGTCGTAGGATGATGACAGAATGAATATGAACAATTCTGACGGTGTCAACCTACAGGAAAATCCACAGAAATGTTTACTTCTGTCTCTCTCCAATAATTATCTCCTCCTGCAACTAGAGGACACGTTGTATTACACTATCAGGTTAAAAAGTTGCCATCTTAGAAAACTGGGATTTTTCTCATGCATGATGGAATGTTTCAAATATATCCAAACTCAATATACACATTTCCAAACAAAATGTGAGATTTACATCAAGGGAGGACTTTTGCAACAATCAAGTAATAATCATTTGATTTCCAACTATGTTCAAAAATACAAGGCTGAGCGCCGACCACCTAACATGCGGTTTCACAGCAAGAATCATACATGAAACTACATTAAAATAATGCAGTAAATAAATGCTACAGAAGTGCAGAGAAAACGAGTCATTTATATTGAAAAAAAAAAAAGAAAGAAAGAAAAGAAAGCTTTCCAGAAAAGGCAGCCAAGTGTATCTTATCTCCTAATTGTTGTGTGTATGCACACAAATAGACAGAATTTCCATAGATGCCAAATCAATGTCAGTAAGATGTTTGGGAGACAAACTGGCCAACTGATTGAAATCAAGAACTTGAGGTGGAATGGCAGACAGGCTGAGAAATGTTAGATGGAAATATACAAGGT
Source organism: Capra hircus (assembly GCF_001704415.2). NCBI lineage: Eukaryota > Metazoa > Chordata > Mammalia > Artiodactyla > Bovidae > Capra > Capra hircus. The sequence continues at coordinate 111,234 of NW_017190062.1, forward strand.
CTCAGGTAGCAAGCCGTGGTCTGCAGGATGACATCCAAGGAAGGAGACTATTTCAGATCGCTTGACCGTAAAGTACCAGCCTGTGTGTATGTCCAAGATGGAAGAAACAGACTGGAGAATCATTAAGAAGAATCTGCAAGATTCTGGAGATTATGCAGCCTAAGTGATGCAGGCCAGGAAACTGTCAAGGTTGAAACTCAGAACAGAGGAGGCACATCTAAGCTTAGAAAGGGTCTAGGAGAGGGAAGATGAGAGCGTTTTCAGATGAGCTGAACTCAGATGAGAGTCTGGAAATCAAGGCAAGGAATTATTTGAGGACAGGGAACAGAGGTCCAGGGTGAATCCCGGGGTGTACCCATGGTTTAGGATGGGGTACAGTAAAAGGATTGAGGAAGGAAGACAGAGGGGTCAAAAGCAGAACGATGAAATGGTTGAACAGTTTCAGGAGAACAGGTGGGTATGGAATTGCCAGACACTGCAAGGACGAGGGTGAAATCTGAGACATTTGAAGTAAGTGATAGACCCTATACTGTGCAGCAAAGCTGCCTTAAGGCATGTGTGGCTACTGTGCTTCACCTGTGGTTCCTTTTCATGCCTTTTTTTTTTCACCTCATGAACTCTTTCATAGACTTTAAATTCTCTGCTCATCCTATAAAAAATGAGTCCCTCTCCCCTCCCACACAACTTCGCTTATTGCACACACATATCTATTAGAGCTTACATGTGTTCTATTTGTTGACAATCTCCTCCTCTACTAGAGTTGGACCATAAAGAAGGCTGACCAGTGAAGAATGGATGCATTTGAACTGTGGTGTTGGAGAAGAATCTTGAGAGTTCCTTGGACTGCAAGGAGATTCAACCAAGCTATCCTAAAGGAAATCAGTCCTGAATATTCATTGGAGGAACTGATGCTGAAGCTGAAACTCCAATACAGTGGCCACCTGATGCGAAGAGCTGACTCATTGGAAAAGACCCTGATGCTGAGACAGATGGAAGGCAGGAGAAGGCAACGACAGAGGATGAGATGGCTGGATGGCATCACTGACTCAGTGGACATGAGTTTGAGTAAACTCTGGGAGATGGACAAGGAAGCCTGGCGTGCTACGGTCCATGGGGTCACAAAGAGTTGGACATGACTGAGTGACTGAGCTGAACTACCAGAAAATCACATCCTCTGTCTTTGCCTTCTCCCACCTTCCGTCTTTCCCAGCATCAGGGTCTTTTCCAATGAGTCAGCTTTTCGCATCAGGTGGCCAAAGTATTGGAGTTTCAAGAGACATGAAATTTGAGCAAATGCTAGGAGGCAGTGGAGGACAAAGGAGCCTGGCATTCTGCAGTCCAAAGGATCACAAAGAGTTGGACACAACTTAGCAAATGAACAACAACAACTACTAGAACACAAGCTCCTTAAGGGCAAGCAACATGTTTTAGTTATTTCTAACCCCAGCCACCGTACAGTATCTGGCAGGCACAAAGTATACAATAAAGAAAATCAGGGAATTTCCCTGGTGGTCCAGGGGCTAGGACTCTGCACTCCCAATAAAGGGGGCCTGGGTTCAATCCCAGGTTGCGGAACTAGATACCACATGCTGCAACTTAAGAGTTCACATGGTGCAACTAAAGATTCCACATGCCACAATGAAAAACATCCAGTGGGCCACAACTAAAGATCCCACATGCCACAACTAAGACCCAGTGCAGCCAAATAAACCAATGTTACGTTTAACACAAAAAAGAAAAGAAAATCAAACTAGAGACAGAAATAAATTTAACCTTCCAAGGAGCAACAAGGCAAGAGCTGACTTTGGAACAGAAACAACCAAGTATAAAGAGAATGGGTGACATTTTCATGTGCAAAAAAACTGAGAGATCATTATCAGCCCAGAAACGCTAAAAAGAAAAAGAAAATCTCAGGTATGACAAAGTAAAGAACAGTGTAAAGGGTAAAATATGAGTAAATACAAATACAGCTAACTGTACAGAACAGCATGACAATGTCATGTGGGGCTTAAATAGCATATCAATAAAATCCACACAAATAGTAATCCAAAAGGTGGGAAGATGTAAATGAAATTTCAATATTCAAAGTTATACTGTTATCATGGAAATATTAAGAACAGCAATTTGTATCATATTAACAAATCAAGAATGCCTATTGCAATATGTAGGATAATAACAACAAAAAGAGTAAAAACTGTTATATCTAATTAATGGAGGATCCCAGGGAAATAATATACTGATGAATCCAAAAGAAGGCAAGGAAGGTGAGAAAGAAAAAAAAAAGAAAGACGGTCAAATAGAAAGCAAAAATATGACAGTTATAACATATATATCTATAGATCTGTCTGGTGTGCATGTTATATATATATATAATTACATTAAATGTATTTGGACTAAACAGTATAGTTCAAATGATTATCAGATTAGATTTAAAAAAAAAAAAAAACTACAGGCTGCCAGTAAGAGACACACTTTCAAATATTAGTACACAGAAAGGCTAAAAATAAATGGATGGAAAAAAGATATTCCATGCCAACAAAACTAGACAGACAAGGTTGCTCAACTCATGAAGTTTCATATCAAATGTGCATGGTACAAACTGACAGAGAATTCAAGATGAGGAAATGGACTCTGAAAAAATCAAATTACATCATTAAACTATTTTAACAGGAGTTGCTGCCCAGGGTGAATTTTCTCTCTTTCTCTACTAAGAGAAAGGTTTAGTGCCTAAGAGGAACGAAAAAAAGAAGTTTAGCATAGGGTGGTGAGACCAGCCCAGGTCTCAAAAAGAAAACAAAATAAGCACAGAGGTCACAGAGGACTGACAGACGTCTCCGAAAGTCACAAGGAGCTGAAGGGATTGAGGAACAGACTGTTATGGTCATAGTCACACAGGAAAGAAGATATTCCAGCTGGACTAGATCAGCCCCTACCCTTTTCCAGTTCCTTCTGCGCTTCTGCCTTCGTACAGATCAAAGGTCAGCAAACTATGGCTGGCCTGGTCTCCCTCGGGCCAAATCTGGCCATGTTCATTCATTTATCTTCCAGTAGCTGCTTCTGCACCACACTGGCAGAGCTGAGGAACTACAGCAGAAACTGTATGGCCCTCAGCGCTTAACATATTTACTATCTGGCCCTTTCCAGCAAGTCTGCACCCCTGCATGGCACTCCAGGGATCCTGGGCAGGTAACCCTAATTTCCTACTGCAGGGGAGGTATGCTAATTCAAACAAAATGTGTTTATCAAGTCTGTACGACATGTGAGGCACTGCATGAGGGCTAAAGTATACAAAGATAAACAGGATACAATAGTCACATCCAGGAAGAGAGACAGGCAGGGCAACAACTCGAAGACAACATCCCTGATATACCCTAATCGATATGCTACAATCAGGGAAGGTTCCTTTAAGGCATCTGCACTGAACCACAAGGGAAAGGGAGTCAGCCAAACAGAGAAGGATAAGCAAGCAGTCCAGACATAATACCCAGCAGACAGAAGAAGTGAAACAGCACAGCATCATCTGGAAACTGACATCACTTGCCATGGTTAGAACTTGAACCCACCTAGAGACACGTAGGGAGAGAAACAGATATGAGGTCAGGAAAGATCCTGACTGATTCACTAAGAAGCCTTCATCCTAAAAAAAAAAAAAAAATAGAAAACCCACTGCCTTTTCAGCAGACTTGTAGCAGAGTGCTGTTCTCAAAAGATCACATCCTAAGCAGTCACAAGAAAAGCCTACAGGGAGGACAGACTCCCAGCAAGGAGACCGTGGAGACGCTGTGGTTCCCAAACGTGGCTGCACGTGAGAATCACCTGGGGAGCTTTGCAGACAGCCGCAACACAGGTCTCACCAAAAACCGAGTCGGAATTGGGATTCTGTAGCGACTATTGCGTAATTCCAAGATGCGGCTAGGTATGGGAACTATGGTAGGAGGAATGTTGGAGGAGAGGGTTTGGGGAAGAGGAAAGTTTTGAACACTAAACATGGATGTCCAGAAGGCAGTGGACTATGAAGTTCTGGAGCATGGGGTAATTTATACTAACTAGCATCTACCAAGCATTAGCAACCAGTCAGAATGGCCAACATTTACTGGCTACCCACCACGTGTCAGGCATTTGGAAAAGTGCTTTTCATGGATTAACTTAATTGAACCCTCCCCATAACCCAGGGAGGTTGGTACTACTGGAATACCCATTCTGCAGACGATGTTTTACACACATTATTACGTAGATCCAACTCTCTCAATTCTAGGAAGCTGGCAGCTATTATTATCCCTGTTTTAGAGATAAGGAAAGCAAAGCTCACAGATGTGAAGTCACATGCCCAAAGTCACACCATAAGTATCAGAGAAAGTGTTTGCAGACAGATCTGTCTAACCTCAATGTCTGCTGAAGGTAAAGCCATAGGGAAGTTCATGTTGGCCAAGAAGACATTCTGGGAAGAGGAGGTAAAGGCAGAAACTTGGAGAATACCATATTTGAGGCAGAGGAGGAAAACTCCATAAATGATGAGAGGGAGAGAAGGAAGGAATAGGTGGACACAGCTATTAAAGGAAGGACACAAAAGCAGCTAACTACAGGAACAGACAGAATTGAGATGTTATTTTTCCATCCTTTCTGAAAAAGACAGTAATTGAAGCACAGCTGTATTCTAAGGGAAAAAAGCCAGATCACAGGAATAGGCTGAAGACTCAAAAGAGAGAAAGGCTATTTGAGAAGCAAGGTCTGTGAAGAAGCTACAGCTTTAGACAGGTGTAGATTTCTTTCCTAATTATGGGAAGAAGCAAGGCAAAGTGGTTTAACATGGAGAGGACTGTACGTGCAGATAATAATTAGATGGAGTTGTTGCCTGATAGCTTTTATCACCTTCATCATCTGCTTCATGGGAGGACAGAATTCACTTTTATTGTATTTTACAGAAGTGGTGGTCTGCAACACACTTGGGGGGGAAATTAACTGGTCCTAGAGCTAAAGGAGATCAGTCCTGGGTGTTCACTGGAAGGACTGATGCTAAAGCTGAAACTCCAATACTTTGGCCACCTGATGTGAAGAGCTGACTCATTGGAAAAAGACCCTGATGCTGGGAAAGACTGAGGGCAGGAGGAGAAGGGGACAACAGAGGATGAGACGGTTGGATGGCATCACCAACTCAATGGACATGAGTTTGGGTAAACTCCGGGAGTTGGTGATGGACAGGGAGGCCTGGCGTGCTGCAGTTCATGGGGTCGCAAAGAGTCGGACACGACTGAGAACTGAACTGAACTGAACTGAAGAGCACAATTAGGTTGAGAAGCATGATACTCGACCACAAAAAATGGAGAATAACAGAAAAGGTGGGGCAGAAGTACAGACAGGTTTCCTGTAAGCAGAGAGGGGTTGCCTGAGTGACTGTTGGGACTTGGGATAAAAAGATAACAGGGATGCGAACCAGCCAAAGTCTCAAGGAAGATGGGAGAAGGGCCACAAACCCAGCAGAGGCCAGCGAGGAGGAGAGCTGACGGCAGTTACTCATTTCGATGGAGTAGGAAAAATTTCCTGTGAAGAATAGGTCCCATTCCTAGTGAGGAGATTCTTCATCTGACTTTACTAGAGAGAACACCCACCCACCCCCCACTGCCAGCCACAAATGAAGGTCTGCAGGAAGCAGGTTCATCCCTGGCTGAGACCATCAAACAGACAGAAATCCATCCCCGAGTGCAAGTTTGCATCATGCAAAATGAGAGCACACGTACCTTTTCAGCAACTGTGCGCATTTCAGTTCCAGTATATGTAAATTTGGGGTCATTCCTTTTGGGGATAAATTAGAAAAAAAGGAACTGAGCTTGGGAATATAAAAAAAAAGGTCTCAAAGCAAAGTAACAGGATTAGCAGTTTTTGCAATGAAACAGTAAAGACAGTGGAAGAGGAGGGAAATAAACTGAGAATAGAGCTGTGCTCATGACTGTTAGGAGGAGTCTGAGACACATGCTTAAGTGGCAAGCACATAGTTTTCATGATCAAAGCTAAAGTCCTATAATGTTGGATATTAAGCACTTGAGTTTGCCGAGGAGAAATTCTGCTATGCTTTGACATTTCAATAAAGGTAACCCAAAGCTTTCACCGCCAAAAGCATTCAAGCTGCTGGAGATCTTGGAGATCACTGTAGGGTCCACCAGGGGGAGGCAGAAAGCCACTGACAATGTAGACAGAGAAATGGATTAATAGAGGGACACAGCCCCTTCCCATGCAAGCCATCTGCCCCAAAGAACTTTCACTTAGGATCTTGGTTCCCGCAACCATATTTTTCACATCCATATCTCAACTGCCAATCCTCCTAACTAGAAAGTCAGGTGGAAAACAACTTTCAGAGGTGGGGTGGAATTGAAACTGGGTTATTGAGGGAGCTCCAGAGTCATCACGGTAAGTTAGAATACAACCAGTCCAAAATACTGGGAAAGCTGTAATAATTTGGCGTTAACAGTAACAGAGAGATCAAAAGATAGGAATAAACAAATAGAGTCTTACCTTAAGTCATCATTTAACTAGAGTGGGAAAGAGCAGAAAAGATTATTGATCACATTAACTGTATTAGAGGTACATGATGCAGATAAAATGAAAATCGGGTGATAGGTTCCTGTACATCAGCATGAAAGCCTGGACAACTCTTTGGATTATCAACAAGTAAGCTTGGTCTCTTTCGCCCTCTGCAATATTTAACACAGCGGAAATTTGGGAGTCTTGGAAAGCCTCACCTGTCTTAGGTTGTTTGATGCCCTCAAAATGACTCCTAGAGGGAACAGTGAAGGCCCTAATCGTGGACGCATGCTTCCTAATACATCTCATTATAACAGATTCTTTCTGGTCTGACTCGCGGGTTTGGTCACTGGGGTGGTAACTCCAGATCTAAAGAAAAGCCACACAGTACAACCCGCCTACCAATGTAGGAGATGCAGGAGAGCCAGGTTCGAGCCCTGGGTGGGGAAGATCCCCTGGAGGAGGAAATGGCAAGCCACTCCAGTATTCTTGCCTGGAGAATGCCACGGACGGAGGAGCCTGGCGGGCTACAATACACCGGGTCGCAAAGAGTCGGCCAGGACTGAGCACACCCAGGAGAAAATGCAAATCTTCCCTCCCCCGCCCCCGCCGCTCCCAAAGGCTGGATGGGGACCGCTGGGGGCTAGTGGAAGGCTCCAGAAGCTTTCAGCGAGCAGAGGCAAGGGGGAGGACCTATCCAAGGATGAGCCGAGGGGGCCTGTGGCCTCCAGAGCCCTGGGCGCGGCCAGCAGCCGCCCGGGGACGTGGGGGGACCGCTCGGCAGGGTCCTGGCTAGGCTGGTCGGCTGACTTACCTCCCCAATGCACAGCCCCATCACCTCTTCCTTCTCCGTGCTCAGAGCGTGGTTGAGGCACACAAGGAAGGCGTCTGACTCCAGATGGACCGCTTGCACCGCCTGCACCACCTGCACCGCCATCTTGGCCCGGCCCGCTCACGTCCGCCTCCGGCCAGCTCGGCCCTGGCCACCCCGCCGCTCAGCCGGGCCGGGCGGGTTCAGTGGAGGGCTGGGCCTGGAGCGCGGGGCGGGGCGGGGCGGGAGGGCGCGCGGGGCGGAGCTTGGGACGTGGGAGCGGGGCCTGGGGTGCGGGGTGGGTGGGCGGGCGGGCGAGTGGGGGCAGGGCTTGGGGCGGGCCTGGGGCGCGGGGCGGGCGGGCGCGCGGGGGCGGAGCTTGGGGCGCGGGGGCGGGGCCGGCCCAGCGGCACCTGGGAAACGCCCGCGCCGGTTGAGGCAGGCGTGGCCGTTGGGGCGGAGGGCGGTGGCCGGCCGCCGGCAGGACGTGGGGCCGGGCTCGGGGGCGGCAGGGAGGCGGCGCTGTCGGGCCGCGGGCGGACGTGGTGTGTGAGGAACGGGCGGACGACCGGGCCAGCGCCTCCTGCTCGCCGGCGCCCATTTTGCCCTCCCGCCGAGAAGAGCCGTGCGCGGCCTACACGCTCCGGGGACCTCCCGCCAGCGGCATCGCTGCCCCCGCCGGCCTTCTCGCGCCCAGGGGACGCTCTTTGGAAATTGGGTCCCGAGTTAAGGTTTTCTTTTATTTTGTTTCCAAGTTAGGGGCCTTGAATTTGGGACCACTCTTTCACTGGACCACTTCCGGTAACCGGCCGGTAACTTCGGTTCGGTGACCTCGGCTCGGAATGCGCCTCGGCTCGCCCCGGGCTCACGTCCCGATCTCGGCTTGAGTGGCCCGGGGTGGGTGACCTGAAGTTGTAGCCTCGCTGCTCTTGAGGCGGATTAATTAGCCCAAGAAACACTATATTCATGTGAGTAACCTCTTGGCAGAAACAGTGCTACACTGTATCTGAAAAGTATCACTCCTAAGCTTGGTGGCTGCTACTTTCTCCGAAGGCTTTTAGGTATCTCTGTGTTCGATACAGGGAAAGGGAAAGGGGATTTCAAGTTTCGATTCGAGGTCAGATGTGTCTCAGATCGCCACAGATACTCACGAGTTTCCTCAGCTCGCCTTGTCTCGGTGATATCAGACCCGGTGAAATTATACGTAAAAGTCATTTTCTTTGGAGGTGTGATAAACACGCCATAAGGGAAAGTATGCATCTCCCACCTGCCAAGGCTAGAAATTACACGCGGGTTCTTGAACGAGTCTAAATCAAAGACAATCTATGCTGTGCTGCCGCTACGGCCGGTCAGTGCCTGTTGGTTTGACCGGTTTCGTGTGTAGTGTGGGAGCCAGGCGAACAGGCCAGTACTGGAAAGGGAACACGCCCAGGGTGCTGCTGGAGGACGTGTTGATGCTTTGCTCTTCTCCCAAGTCAGTTCCAACCCCAATCTCCCCACAAATAGGGCCAACGTCCCGTGGAACTATCAGGAACATATATGCCAGCAACCTCTATTGTTTACCTAAAGTTTAAGAATCATATTGCAGATCCTTCCACTATTCATTTTGCTCATGGTGAAGCAGGGGCGACATTTCAAGTGTGCAATTACATTCGACCTATCCGATTTTGCTTTTAAGCTTCGATTTTACAGCATATATTCTTTTCAATTGCTCTTCGCGGCTAGTGTGCCCTGCGCTGATGGTGCACGAATGGCTGTTATTATTGTTTTCTGATGGGACTTCTTCCGTTTACAACCACTTTTAGGCAGCACTAAAAGAGAAGAAAAACTCCTTTTGTCTATGGTTGGTGTTCCTCAATCTCACATTCAACATTGACATTCTCTTTTATAATGCTCATGGGTACATTAGACAGCTCTAAAGTTTAATTGGAGTAGAAAAAAAAAACCTACCGATATTTATATCAAAGTTTATTATGTGCTAAACTACAAAGCATCTCTGTCTCATATGTGTAAACTGCCCCAGTTGGAACCGGCGTCTGCAACTTCCTAGCTGTGTTACCTCATACAAGTTAGCTAACTTCCCTGTGCCTTACTTCCGTCATCTTTAAGTGAAGGTAATCGTAGTATCTAATGAGTGATTGTGAAGATGGCAAGGGTCAATATATATAAGACATGTAGAAACTGCTAAGTAAGTGCTGACAATCATGATCAATATGTTCTTTTATCATTTAACATTTTAGAAAGCTGGAGTGTAGAGAGCTTAACTTATCCAAGGTCACAGAGCTAGTAAGTTGCAAAACCAGCATTCATATACAGACCAGGCTGACTCCAGGGCTGGCATTCTTGATATTAATAACTTCACTCATTGTAATTAGATGAGTTTATTAATTCACTTCAAATAAAATAAGTGTATTCGACTGATTCATGTTTGAAAGCTGTTCAAACACCTGGAAGTTAAACCAAATTGTAAATTTTTAAAAAGACACAATAATTCATTCTATACATGAAAAATAATGGTTTTACTTACATACCTAAGGAAGTCCTTCTTTGTGATCTATCATCTATTTAGTTTACAAACCACCTTACTAAGAAATATTCTATCTAGGCCAGTGTGGTCCCTGGTCATATTCAGGTTACCATCAAGGTAACCCCCATGGGGGCAATCTTTTTTAGTGTATTCATGGGTATGCTCAGTCGTTCAGTCATGTCTGACTCTTTGCGACCCCATGGAGCCCCTGGCAGGCTCCTCAGCCCATGGAGTTTTCAAGGCAAGAATTCCAGAGTGGGTTGCCATTTCCTCCTCCAGGAGATCTTCCCCACCCAGGGATCGAACCCATGTCTCTTGTATCTCCTGCATTGGCAGGTGAATTCTTTACCACAAGTGCCACCAGGGAAGCCCTACATTCATGGGTAATAAAGGAATATAAACACTTTTTTTTGGCCACACCGTGAGGCATGCAGGAACCTTTGTTCCCCAACCAGGGATGGAACCCGTGAGCCCTGAATTGGGAGCACAGACTCTTAACCACTGGACTGCCAGGGAAGTCCCTGTAAACACTTGTTTGAGTCCACTTGAATTTGTATCTGGTAGTATTCCTTGAGTTGAATGGAACAGGGTTATGGTCCATGTATTGTATTGCACTTTGTACCTAAGTTTATCTTGAGGTTTTCAGAGATTCATCTTAGTTCACAGGGCCCTGAAGTTTATGCACAAGTGTCATACAGAGAAGAATGTTCTCTAGTCAGATAAATTGGGGGAAATGTTAAAGTTTCGTGACTGCATAACTTGCCAGAGCTTTTATTATCCTTAGGTGCTTTATGCTTCCCTAAGATTCCCAAACTTACTTGACCAAGAAAAAATTAGGGGCCAGCATTCCAAGGATCACCTCTAGGGAGACTGTGTTCCATTCATACAACCTGTGATTCTGGGGCTACTAAATTGCTTCAGTTGTGTCCGACTCTGTGCGACCCCATAGATGGCAGCCCACCAGGCTCCCCCATCCCTGGGATTCTCCAGGCAAGAACACTGGAGTGGGTTGCCATTTGTTCTCTAATGCATGAAAGTGAAAATGAAAGGAAAGTCGCTCAGTCATGTCTGACTCTGCAACCCCATGGACTGCAGCCTACCAGGCTCCTCCGTCCATGGGATTTTCTAGGCAAGAGTACTGGAGTGGGGTGCCATTGGCTTCTCTGGTGATTCTGGGGGCTTTGCTCTTAATCCCTCTCACTGAGACTTTGTGTTTCCCAGCTGAGGTTCTTGTTGATTTGCATTCACAGGGCAGCTTCTCAGTCCCTTGATCCCTGCAGTTGCCTTCCACTGGGCCGTCACATGTCTCTGAGTGGGAGTCCAGGGCTCTGTGCTGGGGCTTGTCCCCAGGCTCACCCCACCGATGCCAAGCATGTTGTCCTGTGGGTCACAGCAGTACATGTGGTGCCTTTCCTCTCAGAATATTTTGCAGAGGTTCACAGGCCTCTTGGTAGTGATTCTTCCTAACTTAGCCCATCCAATTGGTTGGCCCTCTATTCTGCTGGAAGTATCTCCTTTCAAAGTCAAGGTAACCAGTAAATGTTTGCTTTTCCTTCAAAACATGTAAATGTCAGTGTGGCAATCTGTTAGTTGTTGCCAGGACCTACCTGTGAAGTTGAGATGGCCTTAAAACCCTCAACACTGGGTTTCTACTTTAAGGGGGGGCAGGGGAACACGCCGATTTCTTCTGTATCAAAATTCTGACTTGACTCTCTTTTTGACATTCCTGTTTACTGTTTTTCTTTTCTTGGATCACTCCTTTCCAAAGCTGTGGGGTGGGGGATAGGGAAGAGAGGCAGAATAGTTGTGTCTGCGAAATGGAAAAAAAAAAGGCTTTGAACAAAATAACAAACAGCTATCTAATCAACCCAGAGAATGAACCATGCTCTACCCATGTTTATATGGCCTTTTGTCTGTCTACTCAGCAAACCATGTCCATCCACTCCCAGGAACACTGACTAGTATTTGAGGCTCACAGTGCCCCGGTACTGTGTTATTCCTTCTCTCTAGGTGTTTATAATACTGTATCAGGGTGGGGCGGGGACAGGACTTGTGAAATAAGCAGAGCGAAATGCAAAGCGATTTATAATTAGTGGCCAAAATGTGAATTTTAGACATAAATGTTCAGTAGTCATCAGAGGCAAGATGTTTTCATCAAGGAGGCAGACATGTACCCTCTGTGGTCATAGCGCTGAGATAGGCAGAGAGGCCTGGGAAGGCATATTATAGGTGAGTGGACAGGGAGACTGCAAGGAGATCCAACCAGTCCATCCTAACAGAGATCAGTCCTGGGTGTTCACTGGAAGGACTTATGTTGAAGCTGAAACTCCAATACTTTGGCCACCTGAAGCGAAGAGCTGACTCATTGGAAAAGATCCTGATGCTGGGAAAGATTGAGGGCAGGAGGAGAAGGGGACAACAGAGGATGAGATGGTTGGATGGCATCACCAACTCAATGGACATGAGTTTGGGTAAACTCCGGGAGTTGGTGATGGACAGGCAGGCCTGGTGTGCTGCCGTCCATGGGGTCACAAAGAGTCGGACACGACTGAGCCACTGAACTGAACTGGACAGGGAGAACATGGATACAGCACTAGACACAATGAGTCTGGTATCGGGGTGAAGTTGGTCTCAAATAATAGTGGTAGTGGCGCTGGTTGGCATTGGTGACAGGTGGGATGTACCCACTGAAGAAGAGGAGGAAGTCCAGGATAAGTCATAAGTTTTGAGTCTGCAGGATCCGGAGAGGCTGTGTTGCCACTGAGAGAAATCGGGATTTGGTTAAGGAGAAGGCATTCTGCCTTTGATGAGTTTAAAATAAGAGAGCCATATAAGACAAAGGGCTTTCCTTGTATCTCAGTCGGTAAAGAATCTGCCTGCAATGCAGGAGACCTGGGTTCAATCCCTGGGTTGGGAAGATTCTCTGGAAAATCTCATGGACAGAGGAGCCTGATGGGCTGCAATCCATGGGGTCGCAAAGAGTCAGGCACGACTGAGCAACTAACACTTACTTATAAGACAAAAGATATGATAGGCTCAGAGTCAGGCCCACTCAGGGTACAATGGGCAAAGCAACTGTGATGCTCTTAAATCATTCACGCCACTCAAACCATTTCCTCCCTCTCTGAAACATATTTCCACCTACCTTTCAGTGAACGTAAACCAACAATGTTAAGGAAAAACAACAAATCAGACTCAGCTTGTTCTGGCAAAGGCTGGGTTCAGCTCAGTTAGTTCTCCTCTCAGACTTCACCCTGTGTTCTGGCTTCTTGTTTGCTCTTGACAGTCTCATTTTGAGGGTTTAGCAACCTCCCAAGCCATATTGCAGTCCCTCTCCTACCTAATGGTCACCCAGAGGGAATAGAAGGCCTCTGTTTTTTTTGTAGTGGATCCCCCAATGGCATATCTGCACCCTGCCCAATGTAGACATCCAGGGAAGCCACCCCATGATGCTGTAATCTGGCCCCCAAAGGTTCATTCCTGCAAAGTGCAGGTCGAGTTATTGTGAGACCTTGAAATCTGATCCAGAAGTGGGCAGAGGATCCTTACAGTAGAGCTGAGTTTGTGTTATGGAAGATTTGGCCCCAAAGGTGTGCTTCGCTTACACCTCTCAAAGAGCAGGTGAGCTTTTCTGCTTTTCTAACTTGGGAAAACAGAATGTAAAGCCACCCGTCTGTGGGGAAATGGGCTCCTGTGACACCCCGAAGCATTAAAATGAAACGAGATGGGTAACTCTCGTTTGCTGTCTCTCAACTCTTAACCATCATGATCCCAGAGTCTCTTGGAACTGAAACATTCCATGATATGACCTTATGTATTTTCCCTAAAAAGAAAACTGCCTTTTGGAAATGCCTAGCCCCTATAAGTAAGCTTTCTAAGAAAACTGCTTAATAGCTCATTTGCCTTCTAAAACAAAATTCTGATTGCCATTTAGAAAGCCACACACATGATTACATGATTTGACCTGCACAGTCTTACCTTTTAAGATGGAAACTGCTTGGAAAGGGCTTTTACTTGGGGACGGATGGCATGCATGCGTCTGTTCTACTGCTTTCCTGCCCCAATAAATGTGTCCTTCTGTGCACTGCTGTGCATACTCCATGGCTCACTACATTTTGCCCGATGCTGTTTGTGGAATGCAAAGACTGCGAGACCAACCCCCCCACCCCTGGCTTCCTGTAGCACTGTTCCTACATGCCCCCAGAACCCCTTCCCTCCCCGAGTTCTTGAGTGCTTCGCCATCAGCAGCCTCACCCAAGGTTCCGCCCCGAGTTCCAAACCAGCCACGAGCTTCAGATGCCCCGGGTTCAGTGTAGATGGCGCAAGTAGGCGTCAAAGAGGTTGGCTTCTAGTTGGTGGTTGCTAGTACCAGGTCCCCTGGCTCATGGGTGTGTTCAATCCAAGGCCCAAAGTCACACCTGTGTCCTGTGCACGGGTGCTGCAGGCTTAGGTGGAGAAAAGCAGGGCTAGCATTGGACCCCAAAGCCCAGGATGGCAGGACAGGATGTGGGGGCCCCACCCGATCGCCTCTGGGTTCACCAAGAGGGTGTCTACCGCGACGAGTACCAGCGCACATGGGTGGCCGTCCTGGAAGAGGTAATTGTTTCTCCTTTGCGGATTTCTTGATCGATTTTTTGCTTTCAAGTACATCCGTCGCACCATCCTGAAGTCTCTGGTTTTCTGTGTGATCGCTTCTCTCCACCAGGAGACGAGCTTCCTAAGGGCCCGAGTTCAGCAAGTTCAGGTTCCTTTAGGTGACGCAGCCAGGCCAAGCCACCTTCTCACCTCCCAGCTACCTCTCATGTGGCAACTCTACCCCGAGGAGCGCTACATGGACAACAACTCTCGCTTGTGGCAAATCCAGCATCATTTAATGGTAGGCCTGTTGCTTAATCATGGTTTTTTTTTTTTTCATTGTCCTGGGCCTCTTATTACAGAGTACTCTATAAACTTTTCTTTTTCTGGCAGGTCAGGGGCGTACAGGAACTGTTGCTTAAGCTTTTGCCTGATGATTAACCGGGTACGTATTTTCTCTCTCTCCCCCGTCCCTACCCTGCTGCTTCTTTTTCGCTCTGATTGTGGTGATGTTAATGATCTTTTCTTTTCCACCCCCCCCCCGCCAGGTGCTGGGATTCTAGGAAGAGATGCTCCACTGTTCTGTTCAGTAAATGACAATCACGACATTCACCACTGCAGTGCACCCACCTGTGGGCCTGGGGTGGGGGGGTGTGGGGTGAAAAACTGCTCAAGAACACAGAAGTTTAGAAAGGGCCATGAAGAACACGGAAAGTGGAACTGCAGAGGAAGGGTTATGCAGGTAGAAAGCAAGCCAACACAAGCATGTAGTTAGGATACGTAACTTGCCATTGACTCCTTTGGAAATTGCCATAGACCTGTTAATGGACATCATCTGCTGGACCTGGGATCTGATGAATCCCACAAAAGTCAGCACCTGCTACAGAACAGATGCCCCGATCACCAAGGACTTGGTACTGATTTAGAGAGAAGAGAGCAACTGCTAGCAGCATCAGCATCTCTTTGTCGCTAATTTGCCCTGCAGCAATTCACCTGCCTTTCCTTCTCCCATCCTGTAAATATCCTAGATTTTGCGCCAGTGTTTCCCATCCCAGTACTGACCTAACTCAGATCTACTGAGAACTTAGGGGGCTCTGAGGGGAAAAAAAGAGAAAAAGGAGATTATTTGCATTCATGAAATAGCTACCAAGGCTCCTGGGCCTTTTTCCTTTCTGAAATGGTGTCTTCACATTATTAGAAATTGTTGATCAGAATCAGGGGCACTTAAGTTTATTCTCTGGTTTCAAATATTTGAAGTTGGTTTCTGTAAGAACTCCATGAAAAATTTTAACTGCTTACCTAGCACCTTTCTCAGGAAGTAATAGCACCGAATATTGCTGATTCACTACCCGATAAAGACATTTCCTGAGTTAAAATACTCATAGCACTTTATGTACATTAAAAGTAAGGTTTTACTTGATAAAAAATCTCAGGAATAATAGCTATCATGTGTTCAGTCCTTACTGCCTTCTATGCAGTTTATTGCCTTTATGACATTTAATCCTTCCATCAATGCTTTCAGGTAGGTATGATCCCTATTTTACACATCAATAATAAGGGAAAAGGCTCAAGGAGTTAAGTCATTTCTGAAGGTGGTTCTGTAAGTCATAGAGCCATCAGGTTGCAGCTCTGGCTTCTCTAGCCCAATGTTGGTTAACAGTGGTCAAAATGAGTTGTATTCAGGGTTTTTTTCCCAAGCTATTTATAATCTTCCAAACCAAATGGAATATTATACAAATACAGCATATTCATCCTCTGAACGAGAACATTTTAGTGTAATTGTTTTCCAGCAATTGTAAGAGCATACTGCTTGTCTCAGAAGAAAATTCCATCTAGAGGGGCTTTAAAGTCTTTATGTATAAAAAACAAAATAAAAATCATTTTTCTTATTTTAGTTTTCTGGATATGCCGCAGAAGGATCCGTGCCAGAAACAAGCCTGTGAAATACAGAAATGTTTACAAGGTAGTACGTTAAATGCTTTTTCTATGTTTCCACTTTATCTGTGAACTAACAAGAGACCAAGTGTTCTTTTTATCATCAGACAATACTAACTCCACTCAGAATATAATATTTCTGTAATTTATCCTCAAGATTTTCCTCATTATATCACCAAAGATGGCAGAAAATAAAGCAATGTGACCGAAGCTTAGGGTTAACAAATCCTGGTTGTACATTTAGAATCACCTGGAGAACTTCAAAAACTTGCCTAGAACAATTAAATCACACTCTCTGCAACTGGGGTCTGGGTAGGACTCAATCGAAATAGTTAACCAGGTGATTTTAATACACAGCCAGAGTTGAGAATCACTAAGATGAGCAAAGTCCTTTTTAAAAAAGACTAGTTTTAAATGTGGAGAAGGCAATGGCAACCCACTCCAGTACTCTTGCCTGGAAAATCCCATGGGTGGAGGAGCCTGGTAGGCTGCAGTCCATGGGGTCTCACAGAGTCGGACACGACTGAGCGACTTCACTTTCGTTTTCACTTTCATGCATTGGAGAAGGAAATGGCAACCCACTCCAGTGTTCTTGCCTGGAGAATCCCAGGGATGGGGGAGCCTGATGGGCTGCTGTCTATGGGGTTGCACAGAGTCGGACATGACTGAAGCGACTTTGCAGCAGCAGCAGTTCTAAATGGGTTGGTCATACTTTACCAACTCACTTTGGTGGCCGACAACTCACTTTTTAAGAGCAATCAGGTTAGAAGGTGTGGGGTGAAAATACAATTGGGATTCAGCAACTAACTCTTAAAGGCAAAAGTTGATTTCAGCTAAAGCATGAGGTAAGGTGAGGTGAAGTCGCTCAGTCGTGTCTGACTCTTTGCGACCCCGTGGACTGTAACCTACTAGGCTTCTCTGTCCATGGGATTCTCCAGGCAAGAATACTGGAGTGGATTGCCATTTACTTCTCCAGGGGATCTTCCCGACCCAGTGATCGAACCCCAGTCTCCCGCATTGGAGGCAGATGCTTTAACCTCTGAGCCACCAGCTAAAGCATATTTGATACGATTTGTCCATTTTGTTGGACCAAATGCTAGAGGATTTTAGTTTTTTAAATCAGCCAGTGATTACTAGCAGAAAGCTACAAGGCTATCTGAATTTGAAAACTGATTTTTTTGATCATTTTTTTCCCATTATTAAAGTAATAGACATGGATGCCCATGAAAACATAAAAATGAAAGAACAGAAAATGTTCAGAATTCACCCAAAGACTCACCACCAAAGAAAACCCTTGTTTGTGTATTTCCATTGACCTTTAACTTTGATTCTTGGACTTTTCCATTTATGATGCAAGCAATATTTTTTAAATCTTTTAATCTGAAATGTTAATGGAAAATAAGAATGCCATATTATTCATCCTTTTCTTTCCTTTCTCCAAATTGACGTAAAAGGAAGGGGAATTCCCCGGCAGTCCAGTGGTTAGAACTCCATGCTTTCACTACCACGGGCCCAGGTCATCCACCGCCTGCCCGCGAAGAATGCTCTTCACAATTTCTTCTCCCAGATAAATTCTTAGGTGATTCTGATTCTTTCCTGATTTGAATTAGCATCATATGGCTAAAGGAGAACACACATCAAATTAAAGCTGCTTACACCCACTCCAGTACTCTTGCCTGGAAAATCCCATGGATGGAGAAGCCTGGTGGGCTGCAGTCCATGGGGTTTCTAGGAGTCGGACACGACTGAGTGACTTCACTTTCACTTTTCACTTTCATGCATTGGAGAAGGGAATGGCGACCCACTCCAGTGTTCTTGCCTGGAGAATCCCAGGGACGGGGGAGCTTGGTGGGCTGCCATCTATGGGGTCGCACAGAGTCGGACATGACTGAAGCAACTTAGCAGCAGCAGCAACACCCGCTTGCTACAGTGAGAGCTGGAAGGACTGAAATAGAGACCATTAAATAGTGTATGACAATTGCAATTGAAAGGGCTTTAAATAACATTGACTTAATCCTTTCACCCGAGATGGATATAAGCTTTGTAACTTGTCCAGGGTCACAGAACTAAAAGGGGCACAGTGATGATTGGAACTCCTTTGGTCTGGGTCCAAACCTGGACTTAGCCACCCAACCATACTCTTGCTAATCAGAATTGTCTTTCCTATCCCAGACTAACTCCCATGCACCCCATTTTAGTAGTAGGGGACTCAAATCAACTACAGCTTACCTAGAACCTTTAGATCAAGTCCTCCTAGACTTAGGGTCTATCTTTGGCAGGGATATGCAAATATTTTATATAAAGGACCTAACAGGAAACATTTTAGGCTTTGGAGGTCAGGAGGTCTTTGGGTGGGTGTATGTGGCTGTGGGTGTGGGTGAGCGTGGGTGTGTGTTTACAACCTTCTATAAAAACCATTCTTAGCTCATGCATGGGAAGTTGCTTCAGTCATGTCTGACTCTGTGCGACCCAATGGACTATAGCCCACCAGGATCCTCTGTCCATGGGGTTCTCCAGGCAAGAATACTGGAGTGGGTTGCCATGCCCTTCCCCAGGGGATCTTCCCAACCCAGGGATCGAACCTGCATCTCTTATGTCTCCCGCATTGGCTGGTGGGTTCTTTACCACTAGTACCACCTGGGAAGCCCCCAAATAAACTTATTCTTAGCTCAGCTGTTAAAAAGGCTGAGTCTGCAGTTTCTCAACCCCTAATGCAAAGGTTGTTTGGGAACATCCAGCAGCCACCTTAAACTGAGTGCAAACTAATGTGCAAGGGATTAGTGACTCTACCCTAAAAAAAAGAGGAGGTTAGAAACTGCTGCCCTAGAAAAAGACACATAAGTAATCAGCCTTAAAGAAAAGGAAATTAGATGTGAAAATATCTTCTGAGCTCTTTGTAAAGCATACTTTTCTTCCTTATTAAGCTGTCGATGGGTCTCTAAATCAGAAAGAATTCAGTGGATATGATTACATCCTCTTTCTTCCATGTCTGTAGGTACATTAAGGTGAAAAGGACTGGGAAGTTCAGGTCTCAATGTCCCTGTGCCTGAGTCCTATGAGATCATGACTAGGGTCTGCCTGTCTGTTTTTCAGCCAACAACTACATGGAATCTAAGTGTCAGGCTGTCATCGAAGAACTGCGTAAGTGTTGTGCTCGATATCCCAAGGGAAGATCTCTCATCTGCTCAGGATTTGAGAAAGAAGAGGAAGAAAAGCAGACACTGAAGTGCACACCACAGTAAAGTTCTACCGAGAACCGAAACACTGCTCTACGTTTCCACCATGCGGGTTTTATTTATCCGCCTGACTCTTTCTTCAGGCCAGGTAGCAGCAAATATCCAATGAAAAAGTCAACTATAAAAGTTAATATGCCATCTATGCAGAACAAATATAAATATATTGAACAAATGTGTAGAATGGGATAAACTTGAGCTGCTAAAATAAATCTTTTCAGTGAACATTTTTGGTTTGATATATGTGATATTTTGCTTTCTTGTTACTAGAGGCAGACTTGACTGCTTGTTTGAAAGGTGATAATGGAGGGTCAAGTGTCAGTAGAAAAGCAGGCAAGCTGGCGAGGAGGTGGACTCTTGTCCTCACTCCAATTCTGAAGATTATGATCAGCCATGACAGTTTTTAAAGGGAAAAGGGGGAAGTATCTCAGGGAATCACTGAAGCAGGAGGTTGGCTTCTGCATCCTTCTCATTTGTGTGCAGACTAGCTGACTCTTCAGATGTTATCTTGCTGGCAGGATTACTTATGGGGGCTACTGGGGGCGGGGGCCTACCTACTTCTGTCTAGGAAAAGAATCAACAAGTTAGGCGAGGCATGGTGTCCATTCAGGAGAACATAAGTCAGGAGTTTGCTTAAATTGCCTGGTGATCTCATTCCTATGATCAGGTTCTTTTAAAGTTACAAGGGAACCAGAAATGGGCAAATAGGAAAGGGCAAAAGAGCTTCTTTCTTTATAACAAAATATATATTTGGTCTTTATCTCCATTCCTGGCACTGTGCTCCTAAAACTCTTAGAATTTCCTAAGTGATAAGTGCAATCAGGGAAAGCAAAGAGGAACTAAGGAGCCTCTTGATGAGAGTGAAAGAGGAGAATGAAAAGGCTGGCTTAAAACTCAACATTCAAAAAACTAAAATCATGGTATCCAGACCCAACATTTCATGGCAAAGAGATGGGGAAAAAGTGGAAACAGTTACAGATTTTCTTTTCTTGGGCTCCAAAGTCACTGAGGACAGTACTGCGGCCATGAAATTAAAGGACACTTGCTCTTTGCAAGAAAAGCTATGACAAACCTAGACAGTGTATCAAAAAGCAGGGATGTCACTTTGCCGACAAAACTGCGTATAGTCAAAGCTATGGTTTTTCCAGTAATCATGTACAGATATGAGAGTTGGACCATAGAGAAGGCTGAGCACTGAAGAATTGATGCTTTCATACTGTGGTGCTGGAGAAGACTCCTGAGAGTCCCTTGGACTGCAAAGAGATCAAATCAGTCCATCCTAAAGGAAATCAACCCTGAATATGCATTGGAAGGACTGATGCTGAAGCTCCAATACTGTGGCCATCTGATGCAAAGAGCTGACTCATTGGAAAGACTGAGGGCAGGAGGAGATGAGGGCAACAGAGGATGAGATAGTTGGATGCCATCACCGACTCAATGAACATGAGTTTCAGCAAACTCTGGAAGACACACACCAGGGAATCTTGGTGTGCTGCAGTTCATGGGGTCACAGAGAATCAGACAGGACTTAGCGACAGAACAAGTGCAATCAAAGTGTCTTTGGTTATGTTAATGAGGATACTTTTGAAATCCCCTAGATAACTTTCAGATAGAGGCTGGTTGCCAGGGGAACCAAACTGCAATGTTAGAGGGTTGGAACTTTCAGTTTCCACCCCCACCCTGACCTCTGAGGAGGGAAGATGGGTGAGAGGCTGAATAAGACTAAGTTCAATCACCAATGACCAATGATTTAATCATTTGTGACATGTCACAATCAATGGTGATCTTTGTGACTTATTAAAAGATCACAGAAAGACTTCCCTGGTGGCGAAGTGGATAAGAATCCACCTGCCAATGCAAGAGATGCAGATTCAAGCCCTGATTCAGGAAGATCCCACTTGCTGAGGAGCAACTAAGTCCATGTACCACAGCTGCTGAAGCCTGAGTGCCCTAGAGCCTGTGTTCCATGAGAGAAGCCAACACAATGAGAAACTCGTGCACTGCAGCTAGAGAGTAGCCCCTGCTTGCCGCAGCTAGAGAAAAGCCCACGCAACAGTGAAGACCCAGCACAACTTAAATAAATGAATAAATAATTTACCCAAAAAATCACAGAAAAATAAAGTCAATTAATCATCAAAGCAGTAATTAATGACCCCTGGTGGCTCAGAGGATAAAGCGTCTGTCTATAATGCAGGAGACCCGGGTTCAATCCCTGGGTTGGGAAGATCCCCTGGAGAAGGAAATGGCAATCCACTCCAGGACTATTGCCTGGAAAATCCTATGGACAGAGGAGCCTGGCAGGCTACAGTCCATGGGGTTGCAAAGAGTCGGACATGACTGAGCGACTTCACTATCACTATAGTAATTAATGAATGTTTATTGCACACACACCAAAAAGACAGTTTGTAAACACAGAGCACTTAAACCAAAACATGGAATGAGGCCCAGGGGTGTACTGTTATAAAGTAGTTTACATAGCATGAGAGCAGTGACTGTTTTTGCTTCACAGTGATTGCTTATGTTATTAGAATTTTCCTAAACGGTAGGGAATTGGTCAGTGGTTACCTCATATCAGCCTTGAAAAACAGTTCAACTTTGTCTTACGATTTTCAGAAGCATAATCAAGAAATGACCTAGGTCAGGTTAGTCTCCCAAAGTTAAATTAAGCCTTGCTTGTGTGACTAACAGGTTTTATCTGCTCAAGGAGTTTTCAAGGCTAGTCTCAGTTTTTCCTTATTTCTTTAATTTTTATTGAAGTATGGTTGATTTACAATGTGTTAATTTCTGTGGTACAGCAAACTGATTCAGATATACACATATATACATTCTTTTTCATATTCTTTTCCTTTATGGTTTATCACAGGATACTGAATATAGTTCCCTGTGCTATACATTAGGACCTTGTTGTTTATCCATCATAAATATAATAGTTTTGCATCTACCGAATCCCAAACTCCCAGTCTCATCCCCAACCCTTGGCAACCTCAGGTCTGTTCTGTGTGTCCATGAGTCTCTTGCTTTGCAGATAGGTTCCTCTGTGCCATATTGTAGATTCTACATATAAGTGATATCATATGGTGGTTGTCTTTTCCTGACTTTCTTCACTTAGTATGATAATCTCTAGGTTCATCCATGTTGCTACAAATGGCAAAATTCCATTTCTTTTTATTGCTGAGTAGTAGTCCACTGCGTAAGTATCACATCTTTATCGATTCAGTGGATGTTTAGATTGTTTCCACGTCTTGGCTATTATGAATAGCACTGCTATGAACATAGGGGTACATGTATATTTTCAAATTAGAGTTGTCATATTTTTTGGATATATGCCCAAGAGTGTTGCTGGATCATATAGTAGCTCTATTGTTAGTTTTTTGAGGAACTGCCATACTGTTTTCCATAGCAGCTGTACCAACTTTCATTCCACCAACAGTACAGGAGGGCTCTCGCTCCCTTTTCTACACACGCTCTCCAGCATTTGTTATTTGTGACTTTTTTTTTTTTTTTTTGGCCACACTGTATGACTTACAGGATCTTAGTTCCCCAACCAGGGGTTGAACCCATTCCCTTAAGTGTGGAGTCCTAACCACTGGGATGCCAGGGAATTCCCTGTTATTTGTAGGCTTTTTAATGATGGCCACTCTGACTGATGTGAGGTGGTACCTTATGGTAGTTTTGATTTGCATTTCTCTAATAATTAGCAATGTTGATCATCTTTTTTATCATGTTTTCATGTGCCTATTGCCCATCTGTATGTCTTCTTTGGAGAAATGTCTATTTAGATCTTCTCCCCATTTTTCAACTGGGACATTTGTTTTTTCTTATTGAGTTGTATGAACTGTTTGTTTATTCTGGAAATTAAGCCCTTGTTGGTTGCACCATTTTCACATATTTTCTCCCAGTCTGTAGCTTGTGTTTTCATTTTGTTTGTGGTTTCCTTTGCTGTGCAAAACCTTATAAGTTTCATTAGGTCCCATTGTTTATTTTTGCTTTTATTTCTATTGCCTTGGGAGACTGACCTAAGAAAACATTGAAATAATTAATGTCAGAGAATGCTTTGCCTATGATCTCTTTGAGGAGTTCTATGGTGTCACGTTTTATCTTTAAGTCCTTAAGCCATTGAGTTTATTTTTATATATGGTGAGAGGGTGTGTTCCAACTTCATTGATTTACATGTGGCTGTTCAGCTTTCCCAGCACCACTTCCTGAAGAAACTGTCTTTTCCACATTGTGTATTCTTACCTCCTTTGTTGAAGATGAACTAACCATTAGGGCTTCTCAGGTGGCTGAGTGGTAAAGAATCCACCTGCCAATGCAAGAGACACAGGAGACCTGGGTTCGACCCCTGGGTTGGGAAGATCCCTTGGAGAAGGAAATGGCAACCTACTCCAGTATGCTTGCCTGGAGAATCCCACGGACAGAGGAGCCTGGCAGGCTGTGTAGTCCATGGGGTCCCAAAGAGTCAGACACGACTGAGTGACTGAGTACACATTTTACACAATTGACCATAGGTGTGTGGGTTTATTTATGGGCTCTCTATTCTGTTCCATTGATCTATATGTCTGTTTTTATGTCAATATCATGCTGTTTTGACTACTGTAGCTTTGTAATACTTCTCAAGTTTGGGAGGGCTATGCCTCCTACTTTTTTTTTTTTTTTCTTTAGGATTGCTTTGGCAATTCTGGGTCTTTTATGGTTCCAAATGAATTTTAAGATTATTTGTTCTAGTTCTGTGAAGAATATAATGGGTAATTTGTTTGATAGTGATCACATTAAATCTGTAGATTCCTTTGGGTAGTATGGCCATTTTAACAATATTAATTCTTTCAATCCAAGAGCATGGGATATCTTTCCATTTCCTTGAATCATCTTCAATTTCCTCTATTAAAATTTTTTTGTGCTAAGTTACTTCAGTCGTGTCCAACTCTTTGTGACCCTATGAACTGTAGCCCACCAGACTCTTCTGTCCATGGGATTCTCCAGGCAAGAGTACTCGAGTTGGTTGCCACACCCTCCTCCAGGGGAACTTCTGGACCCAGGGATCGAACCCACGTCTCCTATGGCTCCTGCATTGCAGGGGAATTCTTTATCACTGAGCCACCAGGGAAGTGGAACTAAAAGAATGTTCTTTTAGTTCTCAGCATATGTCTTTCACCTCCTTGGTTAGGTTTATTCCTAAGTATTTTTTAATGTAATTTTAAAACAGATTGTTTACCTTCCTTTTCTGATATTTCATTGTTAGTGTAAAGAAATACAAACAATTTCTCCCCCTCACCCCACCCTGCCCTGCTCCCTCCTCCACTCCCTGCAACTGATTTCTGTATGTTAATCTTAAATCCTGCTGCTGCTGCTAAGTCGCTTCAGTGGTGTCTGACTCTGTGCAACCCCATAGACAGCAGCCCACCAGGCTCCACCATCCCTGGGATTCTCCAGGCAAGAACACTGGAGTGGGTTGCCATTTCCTTCTCCATATCCTGCTACCTTACTGAATTTGTTGATCAGTTCTAGTAGGTTTTGTGTGGAGTCTTTAGGGTTTTCTGCGTGTATATATCATGTCACCTGTATACAGTGGCAGTTTTACCCATTTCCCTACCAATCTGAATACTTTTTTTTTTCCTCTTATCTGATTGCTATGGCTAGGAATTCAAATATAATGTTAAGAGAAGAGGGTTTCCTTGTCTTGTTTCAAATTTTAGTGGGAAGGCTTTCAGCTTTCTACCATTGAGTATTAGATTAGCTATGGGTTTGTCACAAATAGCTTTTATTATGTTGAGGTATGTTCCCTCTATACCCACATTGGTAAGAGTTTTAATCATAAATGGATGCTGAATTTTATTTCATTTTCTTCTGCATCTATTGAGATGATCATATGGTTTTTGCTCTTTGTTGATGCGGTGTGTCACATTGATTGATTTGTGCATACTGAACCATCTTTGTGACCCTGGGATGAATCCAACTTGGTCATGGTGTATGATTTTTCTTTTTGTGTTGCTGGATTCAGTTAGCTAATACTTCGTTGAGAATTTTTGCATATACATTCAGCAAAGATATTGGACTGTTTCTTTTTTGGTAGTGTCTTTGCCTAGTTTCAGCATCAGGTGATGGTGGCTTCATAAAATGATTTTGGAAGTGTCCCATCCTCTTGTCTTTTGGAAAACTTTGAGAAGGATCAGTATAAGAGCTTCTTTGGATATTTGGTAGAACTCACCTATGAAGCCATCTGGTCCTGGACTTTTGTTTGTAGGGAGTGTTTTGGATTTGTTTTTATTATAGATTCTATTTCATTTCTGATGCTTGGTCTTTTCAAGTTGTCTTTTTCTTTTTCTATTTCTTCTTGATTCAGTTTTGGTGGGCTGTATGTTTCTAAAAAATTGTCCATTTCATCTAGGTTGTCAAATTCATTGGCATATAATTGCTCATAGTCTTCTATGGATTTTTTGTATTTCTGCAGTATGAGTTATATAGTTTTTCCTCTTTCATTTCTTATTTTGTCTATTTATTTTCTCTCTTTTCTTCTTGATGAGCTTAGTCAGAGGTTTGTCAATTTCCTATACCCTTTCAAAGAACCAATTCTTGGTTTTATTGACTTTTTAAATTTTGAAATCTTTATTTCCTCTCTGATCTTTATTATCTCCTTCCTTATGCTTTTAGGTTTTGTTTTTTCTTTTTCTAAATCTTTTAGGTGGTGAGTTTGGTTGTTTGAGATTTTACTTGTTTTTAAAGAAGGCCTGTACTGCTATGAACTTCCCTGTAGGAATGCTTTGGCTATATCCCATAGATTTTGTATGGCTATGTTTTCATGGTTCTTTGCCTCAAGGAATTTTTAATTTCTTTTTTGATTTCATTGTTGACCCATTGGTTTTTTAGTTATCATGTTGTTTAGCCTCCATGTAATCATTTTTTTACTCATTTCCTTTTCTGTGGTTGATTTCTAGTTTCATGTCATTGTGGTTAGAAAAGATAATTTCTATACTCTTAAATTTATTGAGGCTTGTTTTGTGCCCTAGTTTTTTGTCAGTCCTAGAGAATGTTCCATGTGCACTTGAAAAGAATGTGTATTCTGGGATTTTTTTGGATGTAATGTCCTGAAAATATAAATTGACTGTGACTGTTCTGTTGTTATCATTTAGGAATCTCTGTTGCCTTATTGATTTTCTGTCTCAAACATATGCCCATTGATATGAGTGGGGTGTTAAAGTCTCCTACTATCATAGCAATGAGAAGTCTGTGCACCACAATGAAGAGTAGCCCCTGCTCACAGCAATTAGAGAAAGCCCATGTGCAATAATGAAGACTCAGCACAACTAAAAATAAATACATAAATTATTTTAAAACTCCTATATATACCCAATATCAGTCAGTTTAGTCACTGTGACTAGACTGACCTTTGTTGGCAATGTATCTGCTTTTTAATATGCTATTTAGGTTGACCATAGCTTTTCTTTTCCTAAAGGAAATCAGTCCTGAATATTCATTGGAAAGACTGATGCTGAAACTGAAGTTTCAATACTTTGACCACCTGATGCAAAGAACTGACTCATTAGAAAAGACCCTGATGCTGGAAAAGATTGAAGGCAGGAAGAGAAGGGGACGACAAAGGATAAGATGGTTGGATGGATCACCAACTCCATGGACATGAGGTTGAGCAAGCTCTGGGAGCTGGTGATGGACAGGGAAGCCTGGCGTGCTGCAGTCCATGGGGTCACAAAGAGTCAGACACAACTGGGAGACTAAACTGACTGATATTGGGTATATATAAGTTTGTAAATAATTTATGTATTTATTTTTAATTGTGCTGAGTCTTCATTACTGCACATAGGCTTTTTCTAGTTGCTGTGAGCAGGGGCTGCTTTTCATTGTGGTACATGGGATTCTCATTGCTATGGCTTCTCTTACTGCAGAGCACCGGCTCTAGTCGCATGGGTTTCAGCAGATGTAGTATGCAGGCTCCATAGTTGCAGCTCTTGGGCTCCAGAGTGCAGGCTCAGTAGTTAAGGCCCATAGGCTTTGTTGCTCAGCAGCATGTCAAACCTTCTTGGACCAGGGATCAAACCTGTGGCCTCCGCATTGGCAGGTAGATTCCTATCCCCTGGACCACCAGGGAAGTCCATGTGTTTTTTAACACTGTGTAATGAAGCCTCCTTAAAAACTCAAAAGGATGGGGTTGAGAGCTTCCTTGTTGAACAAGAATGCATCCACATGCTGGGAGGGAACACACTGCAGTTCTGTGGGGACAGAAGCTCTTGTGTGTCAGAGCCAGCTGGACCTCACCCTGGTACCTCTTCACCTGGCTGCTTGTCCATCTATATCCTTTATAATAAACTGGTAAACACTGAAGTGAAATATCCTCCAAGCTCTGTGAGCTGCTCTATAAATCTGTTGAACCCAAGGAGGCATTGTTGGGAACCTCAGATGTGCAGCTAGTTGATCAGAAGCAGAGGGTGACAACCGGGGTTTGGAATAGGCATCTGAACAAGTGGGTGCAGTTTTGTGGGATTGAGCCCATCACCTGTGTGACTCCATGGCCAATAATTGAGCCATGTGTCCTTCCAGATGCCAATCAGAACACCTCTTTCCACTTCTGCGTTCCCCCATTTTAAGTGCCTAGTCAGAAGAAGCCACTTCAAATTTGTTCAGTGAGTCTTCTGAGAGAACTGGAGGGAACAGTGCATTGGAAACCGGGCAGACCAAACTAGAAGTCTTAAGTGGTTTACCTACACTCTATGGCCTTATAATCAAAACATATTCCAGTGGATACTGATGGTGTTAACATAAGGCTATTGAAGGAAGCCTGTTGACAATTGTCTGACTTCATGCAGTGGTTGAAGGGGGAGCAGTATTGAACAGGCCATTTGCTTTCCTCAGGTGCTAGAAACATCATCCCTCTACCACCCACCCCCCAAAAGGAAAACAATGACTTTTTAAGCAAAAGATTAGTCCATTCAGGCTGCTGTAACAAAAGACCATAAACTGGGTGGCTTAAACAACATTTATTTACATTTATTTCTCCAAGTTCTGGAGGCAGAAAATACAAGATAAAGGTGCTGAGATTCAGCGTCTGGTGATGGCCCTCTGCCTGATTCATAGATGGCAGCCTTCTCACCATATCCTCACGTGAAGGGACAAGGGAGCTCTCTGGAGTCTATTTTATAAGAGCACTAATTCCACTCATGAGGACCTTCCGCTCATGACTTAATCACCTCCAAAGGCCCCACCTCCAAATGCCATCACCTTGGGTATTAAGGGATTAGGATTTCAAGCCAAAACAGGGAGGATCCTTCCTCTCCTTTTTTAGTATGCTAGAGTCTACACTGCTGTGAACAGATAGTCCCTGATATTGAAACACCACTATTGTTTGAGACCAAGTGTTCTTTAAATCAGCATTTCTAAGAATTGCTGTAATGGATAAAAAATGCTTGCCTGGTAAGCTAAATTTGGGGAATACCAAGTTCCACAAAAATCAACAAGATTCTCTCCTGCAAGGCTAAAGCTTCTCATATGCTCATGTGAAGTATGATTCCCTGGAAAGGACAATTATATGTAATACTTGCCAACTCTACCAGCAAACCCCATTTTGCAGATAGTATCTCTTAAGGAGGCGAACATTCTCCTTTGGAGAAATGATGCCTTAAGAGACCCGGAAAATAGGGCTACATTCTCATAAAATCATTTCAATGTCTTGTGTTAATAATAAAACAATTTAATGAAACATTTTACTACATTTCAGTTCAGTTCAGTCGCTCAGTCGTGTCCGACTCTTTGTGACCCCATGAATCGCAGCATACCAGGTCTCCCTGTCCATCACCAACTCCCAAAGTTTACCCAAACTCATGTCCACTGAGTTGGTGATGCCATCCAGCCATCTCATCCTCGGTCATCCCCTTCTCCTCCTGCCCTCAATCTTTCCCAGCATCAGTGTCTTCTCAAATGAGTCAGCTCTTCGCATCAGGTGGCCAAAGTATTAGAGTTTCAGCTTCAGAATCAGTCCTACCAATGAACATCCAGGATTGATCTCCTTTAGTGTGGACTGGTTGGATCTCCTTGCAGTCCAAGGGACTCTCAGGAGTCTTCTGCAACACCACAGTTCAAAAGCATCAATTCTTTGATGCTCAGCTTTCTTTACAGTCCAATTCTCACATCCACACATGACCACTGGAAAACCCATAGCCTTGACAAGACGGACCTTTGTTGGCAAAGTAATGTCTCTGCTTTTTAATATGCTATCTAGGTTGGTCATAACTTTACTTCCAAGGAGTAAGCATCTTTTAATTTCATGGCTGCAATCACCATCTGCAGTGATTTTGGAGCCCAGAAAAATAAAGTCAGCCACTGTTTCCCCATCTATTTGCCACGAAGAGATGGGACTGGATGCCATGATCTTGGTTTTCTGAATGTTAAGCTTTAAGCTAACTTTTTCACTCTCCTCTTTCAAGAGGCTCTTTAGTTCTTCTTCACTTTCTGCCATAAGGGTGTTGTCATTTGCATATCTGAGGTTATTGATATTTCTCCCAGAAATCTTGATTCTAGCTTGTGCTTCCTCCAGCCCAGTGTTTCTCATGATATACTCTGCATATAAGCAGGGTGACAATATACAGCCTTGATGTACTCCTTTTCCTATTTGGAACCAATCTGTTTCATGTCCAGTTCTAACTGTTGCTTCCTGACCTGCATATATGTTTCTCAAGAGACAGGTCAGGTGGTCTGGTATCCCCATCTCTTTCAGAATTTTCCAGTTTATTGTGATCCAGTCAAAGGCTTTGGCATAGTCAATAAAGCAGAAATAGGTGTTTTTCTGGAACTCTCTTGCTTTTTCAATGATCCAGCAGATGTTGACAATTTGGTCTCTGGTTCCTTTGCCTTTTCTAAACCCAGTTTGAATAACTGGAAGTTCATAGTTCATGTATTGCTGAAGCCTGGCTTGGAGAATTTTGAGCAATACTTTACTAGCATGTGAGATGAGTGTGAGATGAGTGCAATTGTGCAGTAGTTTGAGCATTCTTTGGCATTGCCTTTCTTTGGGATTGGAATGAGAACTGACCTTTTCCAGTCCTGTGGCCACTGCTAAGCTTTCCAAATTTGCTGGCATATTGAGTACAGCACTTTCACAGTAAGATGCTTAAGAAGTATCAAACATCACAGACATACGCCACACTGTATGATTTGATTTTCTGCCCATCTCTCCAAGAGATCACACCACTATTGCATACGTGATCAAGCAAGCCCCAGACTTGGAACCATGACAAAGAAATGAAGCTGGTAACTTGGTGGAGACCTCCCCAGAAAGGGGAGGACTCAAATTTTGTCTGTAGGGTCCAAAACTGGCCTTAAGAAAGTTTCCCTCAGAGAAGAAACTGAGATCATCATGGAATACCAATGATACTCAGATCTTGCCAATCTATCCCTAAGACAATTTTTAAAATCCAATGGATGGCATTTCCCAAACTACAAAAAAGTAGATGTTCAAAGTAAGAGCCCAGTCTTAAAACCAGAAGGATGATGGAGGGGACACTTTGACAATAGTTAAGTGTTTTCAAAACCATGTAAGCTAGAATTATGGAAGTCATTCATCATGTTCTGGGTCCTGGCAGGTCCATTAGGCAGGGCTCTTACCCAGGTGACAGGCCACACGTGAGAGTGAATCTCCCACCCCGTCCTACTGATCAATGTCCCTGAGGCCAAGTGTCGGGATGTGGGAGCAGACACGTGACCCAGACGGGAGGTGGGAGGGATCTTTATCTGCATGTTATAATAATCACAGCGATGTGCATCACAGTCAGGTTGCTCCAATTTCAGCCATGCCGGCCATGAGGATACAGAGCCTTAGCAAGAATGAAGACACAGGAGTCTTATCTGTCAGCCCTGAGCAGGCAGTAGCCAGAAAGTGAACCCTGGACCCCTCTTCCCCTCCTCTGTGAACAGCTCCTCATCCAAGCTGGTCCCAGGGTACCCCAAGAGTGGCAGGAACAGCAGGCGCACAAGGGGGCTCAGGGGTGAGGAGTGAAAAGGGAGAAAAGCCGGCAGCTGTCAGAGGTGGCCAGGCCAGGACAGAGGGAAGGAAGCTCTGAGCAATGGGGAGCAGATGCCCAAACCTGGTCAAAGGGACAACTGGAAAGGCTTCAAGAGAAGTTGCCGTCTCTTCAGCCCCCATCACTAAAAAGGAGGCCCAGCACAATACTGGATTCTGGGCCCTGGAGGAAAACACATGCCTTGTTAAACAGGCCTTGCCAGTCACGGGCAAACACAGCATCAATGGGTGCAGCTGCCTAGTCCTGGCATGTTTCGCAGGAAGGGGCGGCAAGCTGCTCTGGGGGAAAACCACCCTCACTTCACCATCTGAAACCAAGCTGCTGGCAACAAGGCCTCCATTTAGTTCAGCTCAGTTCAGTCACTCAGTCGTGTCCGACTCTTTGAGACCCCATGGACCGCAGCACACCAGGCCTCCCTGTCCATCACCAACTCCCAGAGCTTGCTCAAGCTCATGTCCATCGAGTTGGTGATGCCATCCCACCATCTCATCCTCTGTCGTCCCCTTCTCCTCCCACCTTCCATCTTTCTCAGCATCAAGGTCTTTGCCAATTAGTCAGCTCTTCCCATCAGGTGGCCAAAGTATTGGAGTTTCAGCTTCAGCCTCAGTCCTTCCAATGAATATTCAGGACTGATGTCCTTTAGGATGGACTGGTTGGATCTCCTTACAGTCCAAGGGACTCTCAAGAGTCTTCTCCAACACCACAGTTCAAAAGCATCCATTTAGAGGCACCCCTAAAGGCCTGCGGGGATTCCACTAAGTGCCACCAGTGCTGTGCACCAGAGCCCTACCACTCTCCAACGTCAGCACCCACTTGGCACAGCTACCAGTGGTAGCCCCACACAGTAGGCAGAAGGCCAGGCCATTCTCACTGTACTATGATGAGAGCAACTTGTAATACTGACCTCAACCATACCAGGGATGACAGGGAAACCAGAGACAGGCCACCCACCCCCACCTGTAACCCAAAGGGGCACAGGGCACTTCAGTTTTTGCAGCCCCAGTATTCCATTGGTGTGGGTGGGGTCACATGAATCTAATAGTGGATCCATGTATTTATGATTTTTAAGAAGAGTTCTTACCGTTTAAGACACATATGAAAATATAATAAAGGGACACATCTGCTATTTGTTTCAAAGCCACTGATAAAACTGTATTTTGATGATCATTATAGGTGGGTCCATGGGAGTCACTGTACTTTCATATATATTTGAACATTTATATGTTTACATATGTCTAAGCATAAGAAAAAGTGAAAAATTTTTGAGTTCTTATACAAAAATATAGGACACTGTGGCTCATACCATTATGATTTGTATATAATCCACATATGTTACAAGCAAAACTACTTAATGTTGTCTTAAAATATTACAATAAGGAGAAAAATGCAAACGGATGAATTCTAAAAAATTCCACACATTCGCTAGTAGCTACAATTTCCAAATTCAAGTTACAAGGCAAATATTTTAAAAGGAAGGCATTGAAAACATACATTTTGCAAGGGATCACCTGCAAGTTTAAGAAGTAATTCCGAGTTTTCAGCATTCTCAGAACTCATCAAGTCTCAAAAATCCTGCTGATCA
This sequence comes from Capra hircus, assembly GCF_001704415.2. Taxonomy (NCBI): domain Eukaryota; kingdom Metazoa; phylum Chordata; class Mammalia; order Artiodactyla; family Bovidae; genus Capra; species Capra hircus. The sequence continues at coordinate 144,436 of NW_017190062.1, forward strand.
CCCCATTTTCCACCTACTTTTCTATGACCTCATTACTCATATATTCAACAGACTGAGTATCTACTAAGTGCTTGACTCCATGTATACAAGTGAAGACACAGCCTTGCCTTTCTGCACTGCATATTCCAGACGGTAAAAGGTCATTACAGAAAAATGTCTTGTTTCTAAGGATGGGTGTGTGTATAAACTTGAATTCTAAAGATAAATTCGAAGAGTTGGGGTCATCATGAGACAGTAGATACCTCTGATGCTACTGTTCTAAATTTTTAATGCTTGGCAATGCCACCATTTTAAAACTCTGAATAAAGAAACAGAATTGACACAGAGGAGCTATGGGTTACCCCTGACGTTTTGACTGGAAGTAAAGAAAAGTTCACATTTCAAAGCTTCAAACCCTTTCTATTAAATAAAAACCCAAGAGCTTCTTCCCTATTACACCTAAAGTCACTTATTTTACCATCAATAAACCCTTTGGAAACAGCCATGAGATGCATTACCCTGTGTGGTGGAAAACATCCCTAGATAATATCTGAATGCCTTTAAATGATTCACTAAGTCTGACCATCCTAAATGTTATCGACTGCTTGGTTTCCCCAAAGGCCTTCCCACCAAACACAGCTTCAGCTCATCGTATGTCACTTTAGGACAAGTTCATTCCATATTCGGATTTTTCAACTGTCACACACTAAGAGTAGTTCTCTTTCTGTAATCTCAAATCTACTAAAAGAGAAAGTAGACACCACAATTGCAAATCTTTCAAGCTTAAAGGCCAGTGTATTCAGTTCCTTTCCATGCAAAACTTAACGAGGTATCTTATCTGCTTGCAAAGTCTTTTCCAAATCAAGTGTGGGGCAACCTTTGAAGATCCACTCGGTGTGTCATCTTGTCCTATGTTCTGGTAAGTATCTTACGCGAGAAAGGAATATACTTGCTGACCTACAGATTAGTCCCAGGGGAGTGTGCTAGATAAGCGCTAACATCTATGGTCTCTTCCATTGCCGTCAAGCTCACAGTGGGGCCGTTCTCAACTTGAACCACCAGATGCCTACAAAGCCACTCAGATACACCATGACAGGGAGGAGGAAGAGGAGGAGTTTTCTGTACTAGGGTGGAGGGGAGAGGCTGCTGGTTGGCAAATGTAGGACTCTTGGTGGTGAAGTCATCCCCTCTAGGATGCCATGCCCAGCAGAAAGCCTCCGAAAAAGCCACCAGTCACTAGAACGTTCTTCTTCACAAACGACACCACCTAGGAACAGAAGACAGCACAGTGGATTACTCAGCTGAGGACGCTGTTATTGGGGAGGATGGGGATCTGAAGGTGAACTGACGGGTCTTAGGCTAAGCTGCTGGCAGAGATCTCTCCTCCCAACCCGTCCACGCATTCCTCCCACCCACGATCTGCCGGGTCTAGCCAGACACCCTCCTCTGAAATCAGATTTTTTCTCTGATTCCCACAGCTTCCTGCCTCCAGTGAAAGGTCCCGCCTGTTTGAGACTCGGAGCCCTACTGCTCCCGCATATGCCCACAATCAACCTCCATCCGAAACTGCACTTGGCTGAGCAGGGCAGACGGACACCCTCTTCTCCCACACGCAAACACCACCTTAGAAAAGTGCTTACCGGGAACACACCCTGCAGCCTAGCTTACTTATTTCCTGAACCTAAGTACCCCCTCCCTGGCCTCCTTATTAGAGGCACTGTCTCTTGCCATCTGCCCTGGGGGGGGGGGATGAAAACAATCATACCATTTTCTGAAACACCTGCTTGCATTCATGCTTTTTACTAATGAGCCTCAACTTGTTACACCTTGGCTCTGAATCCCACCATCTGACTGCAACTGTTCACGCTGAAATCCCTGATGGCCTCCTGGTTGCTACACACTGACAATAGACTTGCTGCAAGAACAGCCACCCTCCCTCAGAAGAGGAAAGCAAAAACTCAGAGAATGAATGAACCGATTCCAAACCTTCTCATTAGTTTACAAGTGTTCACTGTTAAGTCACCAGGAGGTTCTAATCAAATATGAACAATATTATTTTTTATTGTTTACATTCCTGTATCATTAAAGAAGCTTTTGATAACCATGCATTATTTTTGTACATGTCCGAATAAAAAATAATTTAGAGGTGAAAAAAGTGCAACTTTTGTAACCTTGACTTTGAGGGGGATGGAAGGGGGAAGGACTATCTAAGTATGTGAGCCCCCTACAAAGGCCACCTGCCACTCTGGGCAATGGATAGCTTCGTTGTTTTGGTTTTTCATTTTACCAAAGTACAGGTTTTCTACAATGTTGGGCAAAGTTAGACACAGCAAAGTTACTCAGTTGTGCACATATATTCTTTTTTAAAATATTCTTTTCCATTACGGTTTATCCCAGAAGACTGGATGCAGTTCCCTGTACTATACAATAGGCCCGGGCTGGTACCCATCCAAAGAAACCAATAGTTTTTAATAATCTGTAGCTGCTAATCCCACACTCCCCTTCCCTCCCCCACCAGTCTGTTCTCTATTCATAGAGATATTCCTTTGTGTCATATCTCAGATTCCACTGATAAGTGCTATCATAGGGGATTTTTCTCTTTCTGACTTACTTCCCTCAGTATGATCATCTCCAGGTCCATCCGTGTAGCTGCAAATGGCCAAATGTCATTATCTTTTATATCTGAGTAGCATGGCAGCAATGGACAGCTTTGGCCAAGCACTTACCACCACACAGAGCTGTCCAGTATTTTCATATTCTGCTAAGTCATCTATGCCTCGTCTAACTGCTTTCCAACTTGCAAACATTTGCTGATGTATTCCTGGTCTCTTGGGTCCTTGCAGAATTAATCAGGCGCCTTCTTAACATCTTGATCCTGGTCTACTTCCTCCAGTTAAGTGCCTTTACTTATTTGCAGTATTTGAGAATTTTCTAAAGATCATAAAGACCTAACAAAATATAATACATCTTTCAAAAGAGACAGTCTTCTCCTGTCCCTCCAGTACCAGCCAATATAATCTGACCTGATTTTGTACACCAGATCAGGGATTAGCAAACTACAGCCCAAGGGCCAAATTTTATTAATATAATTTCGGTGCAACACAGCCACACCCACCTGCTTACCCATCGTCTCTGGCTATTTTTATCTACACCCTGGAATTCAATAGTTGTGACAGAGACCACCCAGCGTACAGAGCTGACAATACGTATCATCTGACTCTTTACAAAAAAGCTTACCAACCCCTGGGCTACATACTCTGGACACTTCAGAGATGGGTATGGACCCAAAAATATAACTCAAAATGATCAGAAAGGTCAAGTTGCTCAGTTATGTCCGACTTTTTGCGACCCCATGGACTGTAGCCTACCAGGCTCCTGTCCATGGAATTTTCCAGGCAAAAGTACTGAAGTGGGTTGCCATTTCCTTCTCCAGGGGCTCTTCCCAACCCAGGGATCGAACCTGGGTCTCCTGCATTGCAGGCAGATGCTATACCATCTGAACCACCAGGGAAACCCATAAAAATGATCAGAGTAAAACATACAGTAAAACATACATCCTCATCCTCCTCACTTCCTGACAAGAACTAGTTCAAGGGATGATCAACCCACATGTGTGCCTGCATCCCCAATAAGTCACCAAACCTTCTACTGGTCCCTTTGAAAATGCCTCTGAGGTAAAGATATTCCATCCCAGGCTGACATACGGGTATGTCTTCTCCATTTTTGTACAGACAAAGTTGTCTACACCCTTAGGCTGCACAGAAATAAAATGAAGCCTCACCTCCTCTGCTTTGCTCTTGACCTCTGTAGGTATCTGGTTGCTCTTGCGGATCTTCAGCTGTTCCTTGGCCTTCTTCATGTCCTTCTCTACACGCTGCCAGTCCACTTTGATGTAGCCAGTATGGTTTGCAAGCTTTAGTGTCAAAAATGACCGCAAGAGAGGAGAAACACAGGCTGGTTATTTCTCTTGTTCAGGATAAATTACTTAACTCCTTTATCAAAAACCCTTCTGAGTTTCTATTTTTTGGAGACATATGCCATCCAGTTTTTGGTACAACCATGATATTCGCTCCACAGCTCCTCATCATCTGTCCAATGTGCAAGGCCCAATCCCTGGCACCTGAAATTGACAGGCCTTCAATGACTACTGGCAATTCTTTTACCTTAACTCTTACCCACCTCGATAAAGTTTTAAGTTAGCTTAAAAAATACAATGGTAAATGAAAATCAGAACTGTAAGTAGAGAGATAAGGTAAAGAAACCTTAAAGCCAACATAAGCTAGATTTTCTTGACCATGTGAACAGAGCAAGGCTGTTAGGTAGTAATCACTTCTGCTCAGAAATCTTCTAGAACCTGGCCCCAAAGAGACTCCTCATGAGTGATTTCTTTTAAGCGGCACAGAGAGAAGCCATCCAAATATACCTACAGAATATGACTACTTCCCTTACTCAAGACAGGCACACACACAGACTTAGTGAGACGCATTTCATCACGAATGTGAGAAAAGGATAAGACTGATTCAGGCGTGACTTTTCCTGATGGACTAGTGTTACCCAGGGAACAAAGAAACAGCCAACCCTCCAAACATAAGACTTCTCTCCTTCCAATTTTGGATGATTGTACCTCTCTGGATAGCTCAAAATATCTGATACTGAAATTTTTCTCCACTGTCTTAGTCTTCTCCTGCACTGCTGCTCGCCCTTAAGTCTTCTAGTTAATGGCACCACCAACTAATCCATCACCCAAACCAGGCTGGAGAAAGTATTTGCAGTACACATCAATAAAAAAAAAAAAAACAAACATTAATACTGATAAAAAGTAAGATTCTTTTAGAGATCAGTAAGAAAGAAACCCACTTGAAAAACAGATAAAAGGCAACTCACAGAAGACAGTGGCCAACATAAGGGAGAAGTTCAACTTCGTAAGTAATCAAGGAAATTAACATTACAGTTAACAAGGTACCATAACTTTTTATCAGATTGGAGATAGATAAACTACTGAAAATGCAGTGCTGGGAAGGAGATAGGGCAATGGACACTCCTACCACACTCTTCCTGAGAGGGTTAAGTGGCAGCTTTGTAAGAGAGTGGTTTGGTTATATCCAGAGATAAGAGGCATCCAGGTGAGAAAGGAAAAAAAAAAACTGTCACTATTTGTTGACATGTTTCTCTATATAATTTCAAAGAGTCCAACAAAACCCCCAAATTCCTACACCTCCAAAAGTGAATGTAGCCAGGATCTACACTATTAAGATGAATACACAAAATCAACTGTATTAGCAATGTTAATGTTAGCAATATGAACTGGAAATGGAAAATAAAAGTTAAGATTTTACAAGAGTTGCAAAATAACTGAATGCTAGGTGCAAATCTACACAAAAATCATAGAGGATATATCTATGCTAAAAACGACAAAATGTTGACGAAAGAACTCAAAGATGACCAAGATAAATGGAGGGGCAGGCCATGTACACAGAATGGAAGACTCAAAATAGAAGTGATCAGGCCAGTGAAAGAAAGTAAAAGTCGCTCAGTCGTGTCCTACTTTTGCGACCCCATGGACTATAAAGTCCATGGAATTCTCCAGGCCAGAATACTGGAGTGGGTAGCCATTCCCTTCTCCAGGGGATCTTCCCAACCCAGGGGTCAAACCCAGGTCTCCCACACTGCAGGTGGATTCTCTGCCAACTGAGCTACCAGGGAAGCCCCAGATTAGGCCAGAGTTACTGCAAACCCAACCCCAGCAAGCTGTTTTAAAGCTATCTAAACAAGCTGCTTCTCAATCTGTATGAGAAGACAAAGAAATTAGAACAGCCAAATCACCCTACCTGATTTCACAGCAATCAAGACAGTGGGATATTGGAGAAGACACACAGAAGAGATGGACACAGAGAGTAACAGGCCAGAATAAAAAGAACAGTAACAGAAAACATAATCAAAAAACAGGCAAGAGACCTGAATAGATACTTCACCAAAAAGGAGCTCTGGACAGCAGATAAACACATAAGATGATGTCCAACATCAGGAGTTGTATCATTCTGAGTCCAACCGAGAGAGCTTTAGGACTAAGGGTGAGTGGCTGAGGAAAGGCATAAGAGCAAGGCAAGCTCTTATAAGGAATAAAACTGAGCCACAGATGGACAAGATTTATACGGAAAAAATAAAATTCTAGGCAAAGACGCTACAAAAGACCGAAAAAAATGGAGAGACAGTCTGTGTTCACACCTAGATGATGCAGTCTCATAAAGGATTTTAATTCTTCCCCAAATTATCTACATGGTTCCCATGCAATTCCAATCAAAATGGAAACAAAGTCTCTGAAAGGAATTCACAAGCCTGTGACTTAATTTTAATATATTTTTTAAATTTTTTATTTATTTATTTTACTTTATAATATTGTATTGGTTTTGCCATACATTGACAAGAATCCACCATGGATGTACATGTGTTCCCCATCCTGAACCCCCCTCCCACCTCCCACGCCATCTCATCCCTCTGGGTCATCCTAGTGCACCAGCCCCGAGCACCCTGTATCATGCATCAGAACTGGACTGGTGATTCGTTTCACATATGATAATATACATGTTTCAATGTCATTCTCCCAAATCATCCCACCCTCGCCCTCTCCCACAGAGTCCAAAAGACTCTTCTATACACCTGTGTCTCTTTTGCTGTCTCACATACAGGGTTATCGTTACCATCTTTTCTAAATTCCATATATATGCATTAGTATACTGTATTGGTGTTTTTCTTTCTGGCTTACTTCACTCTGTATAATAGGCTCCAGTTTCATCCACCTCATTAGAACTGATTCAAATGTATTCTTTTTAATGGCTGAGTAATACTCCACTGAGTGGATGTACCACAGCTTTCTTATCCATTCGTCTGCTCATGGACATCTAGGTTGCTTCCATATCCTGGCTATTATAAACAGTGCTGCAATGTACATTGGGGTACACGAGAACTGCCATATGACCCAGCAATCGCACTTCTGGGCATACACACCAAGGAAACTGTCCTAACGTTTAAATGGGAGAAGTGAAGGTACAGAGGCTGCCACAATGACCCTGAAGAATACGTGCAGGAACCTGTCTTGCTAACTATCAAGGACCAGCAAAGCACACAGAGTCCAATCCACCCATAGATGAATCTGCACGTATGATAGAGGCAGTGGTGCAAATAAAGGAAGACATTCGCGAAAGGCAGCTAGGACAGCCATCCAGAGATGAGAGGAAACTGGATCCTTATGTCAAATGACAAGCCCTGTTCTCCCCACACTGTGACTACCCTGTTGACAGACCCTTGTGTCCCACCTGCCACACGGTCTGTGATCACCCAGGAAAGATAATGACGAGCACCTCCTCACTCCTTGTTTCCTTCCGGGTTGTCACCATCCTTCCTTACTCTCACCCCTTTCGACACCAGGACAATGACAGCTGAATCCCTGGTGAACCCTGACCCACTGGGAGAAGTCACTCAAATTGCGAATCTCACATGGGACTACCTGCTAAAATGGGATCCCAGCACAAGTCTACGAACTATGGCTCCTACAGAGCAGGCATTCGCCAGCTCAGCTGTACCTCAGAAGCTGGAAAATATTCCAATAGACCAGCATGCTGGTGCTGGGCTGAGTTGCACAGTCCCGTCCGACTCTTTGCAACCCCGCGGACTGTGGCCCACCAGGCTCCTCTGTCCATGGGGATTCTCCAGGCCAGAACACCAAAGCAGGTTGCCCTGCCCTCCCCTAGATCTTCCCAACTCAAAACTGAACCCAGGCTCCTGCACTGCAGGCAGATTCTTTACCAGCTGAGCCTCCAGGGAAGCCCACAGGCTCTGAAATCAGATGGAGGTGGGTAGGCCAGGCCCCAAGCCTCGGTGTTGTGTCAAACGCCCAGGTTATTCCAATGTGGAGTCAGGTTTGCAAACCAAGTAAACAGGGGTGGCCTCAGGGAACCAGCAGGCAATTATTCAAATACAAACTCCAGGCCAAGGGACAGCACAGACCATCTGACCATAGGGTCATTTAGCCCTCATGTCTCACCAGCTTAGTGTCTAAGAATAAGTCAGATCACAGGGCGCTTGCATCACACTGGGGATTTTTGAAACCACACCTGCTTCATCTTTCAAGCAGTCTTAAAAACCCTGGAAGGGAGAGATGATAAGAAATACATACTCATGTTCCCATGTTATAAATGACAAAAGAATCCATCTCATGATACTTGATAAGTTGGACTCAAAAGGCCATCATCCTTTCAAAAATTACATGAAACTATTCAGTGTTACAGAGCCAGGGCTAGATTGCACCTCCCCCAGCTACAGCCAAGCATCCAGGAACATTTTCCGTACAGACCTGAAGCAGAAAAAATCCACCTCCCACAGCCGTTGCAGCCAGTTTTCCAACCTTCTGGAATATGAAACCTGTGCACCTACAAAAAACAAAGGGACCAGCTGTCAGAGAAGCACACATGTGGACTTCTGACAACATTCACGTCTTACCTTGGGACGATCGAGCCAACTTCCTGCTGCATAGGACATACAGCCAGTCCCCTCCAGAGGGAGGAAACGGCAGAGATTTGGAACTCAGGAAGACCCAGACTGAGATATTGGCTCTACCTACTTCATTCTGCGGTCTTGAGCAAATACCTTTATTTTATTTCTTAAAAAAAATTTTTTTTAATTTTAATTGGAGGCTAATTACTTAACAATATTGTAGTGTTTTCTGCCATACATTTACATGAATCAGCCATGGGTATACATCTGTTGCCCATTCTGAACCTCCCTCCCCATCCCATCCTTTTGGGTCATCCCAGTGCACCAGCCCTGAGCACCCTGTCTCATGCATCGAACCTGGACTGGCGATCTATTTCGCATATAATATTCATGTTTCAATGCTATTCTCTCAATCCTCCCACCCTTGCCTTCTCACACAGAGTCCAAAAGACTGTTCTTTACATCTGTCTCTTTTGCTGTCTCGCATATAGAGTGATCCTTACCATCTTTCTAAATTCTATATATATGTGTTAATATACTGTACTGGTGTTTTTCTTTCTGACTTACTTCATTCTGTATAATAGGCTCCAGTTTCATCCACCTATTAGAACTGACTCAAATGTATTCTTTTTAATGGCTGAGGCACAGTAGGGCCGAGAAGAGCTATTCCACGTTCAAGGTCAAGAGGGGTGGCCTTGAGGAGATACCCTTGTCCAAGGTAAGGAGCAGCAGATCAGCCATGAAAAGATATCCCATGTCCAAGGTAAGAGAAAACCAAGTAAGACGGTCAGCCATGAAGAGATATCCCATGTCCAAGGTAAGAGAAAACCAAGTAAGACGGTAGGTGTTGCAAGAGGACATCAGAGGGCAGACACACTGAAACCATAATCACAGAAAACTAGCCAATGTGATCACATGGACCACAGCCTTGTCTAACTCAATGAGACTAAGCCATGCTGTGCTGGGGCCACCCAAGACACATGGGTCATGGTGGAGAGGTCTGACAGAATGTGGTCCACTGGAGAAGGGAATGGCAAACTACTTCAGTATTCTTGCCTTGAGAACCCCATGAACAGTATGAAAAGGCAAAATCATAGGATACTGAAAAAGGAACTCCCTAGGTCGGTAGGTGCCCAATATGCTACTGGAGATCAGTGGAGAAATAACTCCAGAAAGAATGAAGGGATGGAGCCAAAGCAAAAACAATACCCAGTTGTGGATGTGACTGGTGACAGAAGCAAGGTCTGATGCTGTAAAGAGCAATATTGCATAGGAACCTGGAATGTTAGATCCATGAATCAAGGCAAATTGGAAGTGGTCAAACAGGAGATGGCAAGAGTGAACGTCGACATTCTAGGAATCAGCGAACTAAAATGGGCTGGAATGGGTGAATTTAACTCAGATGACCATTATATCTACTACTGCAGGCAGGAATCCCTCAGAAGAAATGGAGTAGCCATCATGGTCAACAAGAGTCCGAAATGTAGTACTTGGATGCAATCCCCAAAACGACAGAATGATCTCTGTTCATTTCCAAGGCAAACCATTCAATATCATAGTGATCCAACCCTATGCCCCAACCAGTAACACTGAAGAAACTGAAGTTGAACAGTTCTATGAAGACCTCCAAGACCTTTTAGAACTAACACCCAAAAAAGATGTCCTTTTCACTATAAGGGACTGGAATGCAAAAGTAGGAAGTCAAGAAACACCTGGAGTAACAGGCAAATTTGGCCTTGGAATACAGAATGAAGCAGGGCAAAGGCTAATAGTTTTGCCAAGAGAACGCACTGGTCATAGCAAACACCGTCTTCCAACAACACAAGAGAAGACTCTACACATGGACATCACCAGATGGTCAACACCAAAATCAGATTGATTATATTCTTTGCAGCCAAAAATGGAGCAGCTCTATACAGTCAGCAAAAACAAGACCGGGAGCTGACTGTGGCTCAGATCATGAACTCCTTATTGCCAAATTCAGACTTAAATTGAAGGAATTAGGGAAAACCACTAGACCATTCAGGTATGACCTAAATCAAATCCCTTATGACTATACAGTGGAAGTGAGAAATAGATTTAAGGAACTAGATCTGATAGACAGCATGCCTGATAACTATGGACAGAGGTTCATGACATTGTACAGGAGACAGGGATCAAGACCATCCCCAAGAGAAAGTAATGCCAAAAAGCAAAATGGCTGTCTGAGGAGGCCTTACAAATAGCTGTGAAAAGAAGAGAAGCAAAAAGCAAGGAGAAAAGGAAAGATATAAGCATCTGAATGCAGAGTTCCAAAGAATAGCAAGAAGAGATAAGAAGCCTCCCTCAGCGATCAATTCAAAGAAATAGAGGAAAACAACAGAATGGGAAAGACTAGAGATCTCTTCAAGAAATTTAGAGATACCAAGGGAACATTTCATGCAAAGATGGGCTCGATAAAGGACAGAAATGGTATGGACCTAACAGAAGCAGAAGATATTAAGAAGAGGTGGCAAGAATACACAGAAGAACTGTAGAAAAAAGATATTCATGACCCAGATAATCACGATGGTGTGATCAATCACCTAGAGCCAGACATCCTGGAATATGAAGTCAAGTGGACCTTAGAAAGCATCACTATGAACAAAGCTAGTGGAGGTGATGGAATTCCAGTTGAGCTATTTCAAATCCTGAAAGATGATGCTGTGGAAGTGCTGCACTCAATATGCCAGCAAATTCGGAAAACTCAGCAGTGGCCACAGGACTGGAAAAGGTCAGTTTTCATTCCAAGCCCAAAGAAACGCAATGCCAGAGAAATGCTCAAACTACTACACAATTGCACTCATCTCACATGCTAGTAAAGTAATGCTCAAAATTCTCCAAGCCAGGCTTCAGCAATACGTGAACCGTGAACTCCCTGATGTTCAAGCTGGTTTTAGAAAAGGCAGAGGAACCAGAGACCAAATTGCCAACATCTGCTGGATCATGGACAAAGCAAGAGAGTTCCAGAAAAACATCTACTTCTGCTTTATTGACTATGCCAAAGCCTTTGACTGTGTGGATCACAATAAACTGTGGAAAATTCTGAAAGAGATGGGAATACCAGACCACCTGACCTGCCTCTTGAGAAATCTGTATGCAGGTCAGGAAGCAACAGTTAGAACTGGACATGGAACAACAGACTGGTTCCAAATAGGAGAAGGAGTTACGTCAAGGCTGGATATTGACACCCTGCTTATTTAACTTCTATGCAGAGTACATCATGATAAATGCTGGGCTGGAAGAAGCACAAGCTGGAATCAAGATTGCTGGGAGAAATACCTATAACCTCAGATATGTAGATGACACCACCCCTTATGGCAGAAAGTGAAGAGGAACTAAAAAGCCTCTTGATGAAAGTGAAAAAGGAGAGTGAAAAGGTGGTTTAAAGCTCAACATTCAGAAAACGAAGATCACGGTATCTGGTCCATCACTTCATGGGAAATAGATGGGGAAACAGTGGAAACAGTGTCAGACTTTATTTTTGGGGCTCCAAAAATCACTGCAGATGGTGATGTACAGCCATGAAATTAAAGAGATGCTTACTCCTTGAAAGGAAAGTTATGACCAACCTAGATAGCATATTGAAAAAGCAGAAACATTACTTTGCCAACAAAGGTCTGTGTAGTCAAGGATATGGTTTTTCCTGTAGTCATGTATGTATGCGACAGTTGGACTGTGAAGAAAGCTGAGCACCAAAGAATTGATGCTTTTGAACGTTGGTGTTGGAGAAGACTCCTGAGAGTCCCTTGGACTGCAATGAGATCCAACCAGTCCATTCTAAAGGAGTATCAGTCCTGGGTGTTCATTGGAAGGACTGATGCTGAATGCTGAAACTCCAATACTTTCGGCCACCTGATGTGAAGAGCTGACTCATTGGAAAAGACCTAATGCTCGGAGGGAATTGTGGCAGGGGAGAAGGGACGACAGAGGATGAGATGGCTGGATTGCAATCACCGACTCCATGGCCATGAGTTTGAGTAAACTCGCCGGGATGTTGGTGATGGACAGGGAAAAGCTGGGGGAATGCCGGGAATCAATTGGGTTCGAAGATTCGGACACGACTGAGGACTGAATTGAACTGAACTATTTCCATTGTGTATATGTAACAGCTTTCTTATGCATATCGTCGTCGATGGACATCATAGTGGCTTCTATGCCTGGCTATATTATCCCTTAAACGCCCAATGTGCATTTCTCAGAGAATCGGCAACGTGGTAGAGGAAATGGATCAGCAAAAAACGGAGGAGACATGCCAGCGTCTGTCACTGAAGGCCATGTGATGGAGGGAAAAAACATGACTGTGTTCACGGCACCCTAAAGGACTTGTAACATGAAAAAAATGGGGGACAGGATTCCTGGCCCCGAATGCAGAAGTATAAATAAACACCAGG
>NW_017190063.1:0-15768 GCF_001704415.2 Capra hircus
CGGTTGCGGCGCTGATTCTAGGCGCGCCTGATTCTAGGCGGCCTAGAAACCGCTGGAGGAGCCCTGCAGTTGCCCTTCCCTTCCCTCTGACAGAGCTCTCACTGCTGAAGCCCTTGGCAGTGTGCAACCCACCACCCCCTAAGCCCTCAACAGCTCCTTCCTGGGCTGAGGGAGCCTAAAAGCAAGGCAAGTCTGGGCAAGGCGAGCCCCCGGCCGAGCAGCCTCGCGCCAGAAACTCTGCCAGATCGGGGCTCTGAGCAGAGCTAGAGCTCTGCCGTACTGGAGGCCCACTTAGCTCCGTGCAAGCAGGGCTTTCCTCTTGACTGGGCTCGGCTGCCTCCTCTTCTCCCGAGGAGGCTCGCTACACTGCTGGCTGTGCTCTCGCCTATCAGGCGGGCGCGCAGGGCTCCTCCAGCAGGTCTTGCCTCAGGGGCTGCTTCCCCTGAGTTGAGGCTGTGGGCGGGAACCCAGACACGCAGGATAAGGCCCCAACCACCTGCACATGTCTCTGCTGGGGAGGAGAGTGCTAGGGAACCTACGTCTCTCACACACTTTCTAGGCACCCACGGAGTCAGCCTCTGGGAGTGTGGGGATGCAAAACCCAGCCAGGGGCCCTTGGAACCTGGTGCTCTCCGTGCGGAGCTTTGTCTGGGCGGCCAAGGAACCGCTGAAGGAGCCCTGCTGTTGCCCTTCGCTTCCCTCTGACAGAGCTTTCACTGCTGGAGCCCTTGGCAGTGTGCAACCCACCAGCCCCTAAGCCCTCCTCAAGGACGCTTGGGACCTAAGTGCAAAGGCAAGGCAGGGGTAGAGCTGAAGCCAGGAAGGCGCCAGTGGCGTTTCCGAGCCTCACACAGCCTGCTCCTTCCTGGGGAGGGAGCCTTAAAGCAAGGCAAGTCTGCGCAAGGCTCGCCTATGGCAGAGCATCTTGGTGCCAGGAACTCTGCCAGATCGGGCCTCTGAACAGAGCTAGAGATCTGCCGTACTGGAGTCGCACTTAGCTTCGTGTAAGCAGGGATTTCAGCTTGACGGGGACTTGCTGCCTCCTCTTCCCCCGAGGAGGCTCGCTTCCCTGCTGGCTGTGCACTCGCCTATCAGGCGGGGGCGCAGGGCTCCTCCAGCAGGTCTTGCCTCAGGGGCTGCTTCCCCTGAGTTGGGGCTGTGGGCAGGAACCCAGACACGCAGGATCAGGCCCCAAACACCTGCACATGTCTCTGCTGGGGAGGAGAGTGCTAGGGAACCTACGTCTGTCATACACTTTCTGGGCACCCAAGGAATCAGCCTCCGTGTGTGCGGGGCTGAAAACCCCAGCCAGGGGCCCTGGGAGCCTGGTGCTCTCCGTGTGGCGCTGAATCTGGGCGGCCAAGCAACCGCTGGAGGAGCCCTGCAGTTGCCCTTCCCTTCCCTCTGACAGAATTCTCACTGCTGGAGCCCTTGGCAGTGTGCAACCCACCAGCCCCTAAGCTCTCCTTAAGGAGGACTGGGACCTAAGTGCAAAGGCAAGGCAGGATTGGAGCTGAGGCAAGAAAGGCGCCAGTGGCGACTCCCAGGCTCCTGCTGCCTGCTCCTTCCTGGAGAGGCAGCCTAAAAGCAAGGCAAGTCTGGGCAAGGCTAGCCCCCGGCAGAGCAGCCTCGCGCCAGGAACTCTGCCAGATCGGGGCTCTGAGCAGAGCTAGAGCTCTGCCGTACTGGAGGCGCACTTAGCTCCGTGCAAGCAGGGCTTTCAACTTGACGGGGCTGGGCTGCCTCCTCTTCCCCCGAGGAGGCTCGCTTCCCTGCTGGCTGTGCACTCGCCTATCAGGCGGGGGCGCAGGGCTCCTCCAGCAGGTCTTGCCTCAGGGGCTGCTTCCCCTGAGTTGGGGCTGTGGGCAGGAACCCAGACACGCAGGATCAGGCCCCAAACACCTGCACATGTCTCTGCTGGGGAGGAGAGTGCTAGGGAACCTACGTCTGTCATACACTTTCTGGGCACCCAAGGAATCAGCCTCCGTGTGTGCGGGGCTGAAAACCCCAGCCAGGGGCCCTGGGAGCCTGGTGCTCTCGGTGCGGCGCTGATTCTAGGCGGCCTAGAAACCGCTGGAGGAGCCCTGCAGTTGCCCTTCCCTTCCCTCTGACAGAGCTCTCACTGCTGAAGCCCTTGGCAGTGTGCAACCCACCACCCCCTAAGCCCTCCCCAACGACGCCTGGCACCTATGTGCAAAGGCAAGGCAGGATTGGAGCTGAGGCAAGGAAGGCACCAGTGGCGTCTCCCAGGCTCGCTCAGACAGCTCCTTCCTGGGGAGGGAGCCTAAAAGCAAGGCAAGTCTGGGCAAGGCGAGCCCCCGGCCGAGCAGCCTCGCGCCAGAAACTCTGCCAGATCGGGGCTCTGAGCAGAGCTAGAGCTCTGCCGTACTGGAGGCCCACTTAGCTCCGTGCAAGCAGGGCTTTCCTCTTGACTGGGCTCGGCTGCCTCCTCTTCTCCCGAGGAGGCTCGCTACACTGCTGGCTGTGCTCTCGCCTATCAGGCGGGCGCGCAGGGCTCCTCCAGCAGGTCTTGCCTCAGGGGCTGCTTCCCCTGAGTTGAGGCTGTGGGCGGGAACCCAGACACGCAGGATAAGGCCCCAACCACCTGCACATGTCTCTGCTGGGGAGGAGAGTGCTAGGGAACCTACGTCTCTCACACACTTTCTAGGCACCCACGGAGTCAGCCTCTGGGAGTGTGGGGATGCAAAACCCAGCCAGGGGCCCTTGGAACCTGGTGCTCTCCGTGCGGAGCTTTGTCTGGGCGGCCAAGGAACCGCTGAAGGAGCCCTGCTGTTGCCCTTCGCTTCCCTCTGACAGAGCTTTCACTGCTGGAGCCCTTGGCAGTGTGCAACCCACCAGCCCCTAAGCCCTCCTCAAGGACGCTTGGGACCTAAGTGCAAAGGCAAGGCAGGGGTAGAGCTGAAGCCAGGAAGGCGCCAGTGGCGTTTCCGAGCCTCACACAGCCTGCTCCTTCCTGGGGAGGGAGCCTTAAAGCAAGGCAAGTCTGCGCAAGGCTCGCCTATGGCAGAGCATCTTGGTGCCAGGAACTCTGCCAGATCGGGCCTCTGAACAGAGCTAGAGATCTGCCGTACTGGAGTCGCACTTAGCTTCGTGTAAGCAGGGATTTCAGCTTGACGGGGACTTGCTGCCTCCTCTTCCCCCGAGGAGGCTCGCTTCCCTGCTGGCTGTGCACTCGCCTATCAGGCGGGGGCGCAGGGCTCCTCCAGCAGGTCTTGCCTCAGGGGCTGCTTCCCCTGAGTTGGGGCTGTGGGCAGGAACCCAGACACGCAGGATCAGGCCCCAAACACCTGCACATGTCTCTGCTGGGGAGGAGAGTGCTAGGGAACCTACGTCTGTCATACACTTTCTGGGCACCCAAGGAATCAGCCTCCGTGTGTGCGGGGCTGAAAACCCCAGCCAGGGGCCCTGGGAGCCTGGTGCTCTCCGTGTGGCGCTGAATCTGGGCGGCCAAGCAACCGCTGGAGGAGCCCTGCAGTTGCCCTTCCCTTCCCTCTGACAGAATTCTCACTGCTGGAGCCCTTGGCAGTGTGCAACCCACCAGCCCCTAAGCTCTCCTTAAGGAGGACTGGGACCTAAGTGCAAAGGCAAGGCAGGATTGGAGCTGAGGCAAGAAAGGCGCCAGTGGCGACTCCCAGGCTCCTGCTGCCTGCTCCTTCCTGGAGAGGCAGCCTAAAAGCAAGGCAAGTCTGGGCAAGGCTAGCCCCCGGCAGAGCAGCCTCGCGCCAGGAACTCTGCCAGATCGGGGCTCTGAGCAGAGCTAGAGCTCTGCCGTACTGGAGGCGCACTTAGCTCCGTGCAAGCAGGGCTTTCAACTTGACGGGGCTGGGCTGCCTCCTCTTCCCCGAGGAGGCTCGCTTCCCTGCTGGCTGTGCACTCGCCTATCAGGCGGGGCGCAGGGCTCCTCCAGCAGGTCTTGCCTCAGGGGCTGCTTCCCCTGAGTTGGGGCTGTGGGCAGGAACCCAGACACGCAGGATCAGGCCCCAAACACCTGCACATGTCTCTGCTGGGGAGGAGAGTGCTAGGGAACCTACGTCTGTCATACACTTTCTGGGCACCCAAGGAATCAGCCTCCGTGTGTGCGGGGCTGAAAACCCCAGCCAGGGGCCCTGGGAGCCTGGTGCTCTCGGTGCGGCGCTGATTCTAGGCGGCCTAGAAACCGCTGGAGGAGCCCTGCAGTTGCCCTTCCCTTCCCTCTGACAGAGCTCTCACTGCTGAAGCCCTTGGCAGTGTGCAACCCACCACCCCCTAAGCCCTCCCCAACACGCCTGGCACCTATGTGCAAAGGCAAGGCAGGATTGGAGCTGAGGCAAGGAAGGCACCAGTGGCGTCTCCCAGGCTCGCTCAGACAGCTCCTTCCTGGGGAGGGAGCCTAAAAGCAAGGCAAGTCTGGGCAAGGCGAGCCCCCGGCCGAGCAGCCTCGCGCCAGAAACTCTGCCAGATCGGGGCTCTGAGCAGAGCTAGAGCTCTGCCGTACTGGAGGCCCACTTAGCTCCGTGCAAGCAGGGCTTTCCTCTTGACTGGGCTCGGCTGCCTCCTCTTCTCCCGAGGAGGCTCGCTACACTGCTGGCTGTGCTCTCGCCTATCAGGCGGGCGCGCAGGGCTCCTCCAGCAGGTCTTGCCTCAGGGGCTGCTTCCCCTGAGTTGAGGCTGTGGGCGGGAACCCAGACACGCAGGATAAGGCCCCAACCACCTGCACATGTCTCTGCTGGGGAGGAGAGTGCTAGGGAACCTACGTCTCTCACACACTTTCTAGGCACCCACGGAGTCAGCCTCTGGGAGTGTGGGGATGCAAAACCCAGCCAGGGGCCCTTGGAACCTGGTGCTCTCCGTGCGGAGCTTTGTCTGGGCGGCCAAGGAACCGCTGAAGGAGCCCTGCTGTTGCCCTTCGCTTCCCTCTGACAGAGCTTTCACTGCTGGAGCCCTTGGCAGTGTGCAACCCACCAGCCCCTAAGCCCTCCTCAAGGACGCTTGGGACCTAAGTGCAAAGGCAAGGCAGGGGTAGAGCTGAAGCCAGGAAGGCGCCAGTGGCGTTTCCGAGCCTCACACAGCCTGCTCCTTCCTGGGGAGGGAGCCTTAAAGCAAGGCAAGTCTGCGCAAGGCTCGCCTATGGCAGAGCATCTTGGTGCCAGGAACTCTGCCAGATCGGGCCTCTGAACAGAGCTAGAGATCTGCCGTACTGGAGTCGCACTTAGCTTCGTGTAAGCAGGGATTTCAGCTTGACGGGGACTTGCTGCCTCCTCTTCCCCCGAGGAGGCTCGCTTCCCTGCTGGCTGTGCACTCGCCTATCAGGCGGGGGCGCAGGGCTCCTCCAGCAGGTCTTGCCTCAGGGGCTGCTTCCCCTGAGTTGGGGCTGTGGGCAGGAACCCAGACACGCAGGATCAGGCCCCAAACACCTGCACATGTCTCTGCTGGGGAGGAGAGTGCTAGGGAACCTACGTCTGTCATACACTTTCTGGGCACCCAAGGAATCAGCCTCCGTGTGTGCGGGGCTGAAAACCCCAGCCAGGGGCCCTGGGAGCCTGGTGCTCTCCGTGTGGCGCTGAATCTGGGCGGCCAAGCAACCGCTGGAGGAGCCCTGCAGTTGCCCTTCCCTTCCCTCTGACAGAATTCTCACTGCTGGAGCCCTTGGCAGTGTGCAACCCACCAGCCCCTAAGCTCTCCTTAAGGAGGACTGGGACCTAAGTGCAAAGGCAAGGCAGGATTGGAGCTGAGGCAAGAAAGGCGCCAGTGGCGACTCCCAGGCTCCTGCTGCCTGCTCCTTCCTGGAGAGGCAGCCTAAAAGCAAGGCAAGTCTGGGCAAGGCTAGCCCCCGGCAGAGCAGCCTCGCGCCAGGAACTCTGCCAGATCGGGGCTCTGAGCAGAGCTAGAGCTCTGCCGTACTGGAGGCGCACTTAGCTCCGTGCAAGCAGGGCTTTCAACTTGACGGGGCTGGGCTGCCTCCTCTTCCCCGAGGAGGCTCGCTTCCCTGCTGGCTGTGCACTCGCCTATCAGGCGGGGGCGCAGGGCTCCTCCAGCAGGTCTTGCCTCAGGGGCTGCTTCCCCTGAGTTGGGGCTGTGGGCAGGAACCCAGACACGCAGGATCAGGCCCCAAACACCTGCACATGTCTCTGCTGGGGAGGAGAGTGCTAGGGAACCTACGTCTGTCATACACTTTCTGGGCACCCAAGGAATCAGCCTCCGTGTGTGCGGGGCTGAAAACCCCAGCCAGGGGCCCTGGGAGCCTGGTGCTCTCGGTGCGGCGCTGATTCTAGGCGGCCTAGAAACCGCTGGAGGAGCCCTGCAGTTGCCCTTCCCTTCCCTCTGACAGAGCTCTCACTGCTGAAGCCCTTGGCAGTGTGCAACCCACCACCCCCTAAGCCCTCCCAACCACGCCTGGCACCTATGTGCAAAGGCAAGGCAGGATTGGAGCTGAGGCAAGGAAGGCACCAGTGGCGTCTCCCAGGCTCGCTCAGACAGCTCCTTCCTGGGGAGGGAGCCTAAAAGCAAGGCAAGTCTGGGCAAGGCGAGCCCCCGGCCGAGCAGCCTCGCGCCAGAAACTCTGCCAGATCGGGGCTCTGAGCAGAGCTAGAGCTCTGCCGTACTGGAGGCCCACTTAGCTCCGTGCAAGCAGGGCTTTCCTCTTGACTGGGCTCGGCTGCCTCCTCTTCTCCCGAGGAGGCTCGCTACACTGCTGGCTGTGCTCTCGCCTATCAGGCGGGCGCGCAGGGCTCCTCCAGCAGGTCTTGCCTCAGGGGCTGCTTCCCCTGAGTTGAGGCTGTGGGCGGGAACCCAGACACGCAGGATAAGGCCCCAACCACCTGCACATGTCTCTGCTGGGGAGGAGAGTGCTAGGGAACCTACGTCTCTCACACACTTTCTAGGCACCCACGGAGTCAGCCTCTGGGAGTGTGGGGATGCAAAACCCAGCCAGGGGCCCTTGGAACCTGGTGCTCTCCGTGCGGAGCTTTGTCTGGGCGGCCAAGGAACCGCTGAAGGAGCCCTGCTGTTGCCCTTCGCTTCCCTCTGACAGAGCTTTCACTGCTGGAGCCCTTGGCAGTGTGCAACCCACCAGCCCCTAAGCCCTCCTCAAGGACGCTTGGGACCTAAGTGCAAAGGCAAGGCAGGGGTAGAGCTGAAGCCAGGAAGGCGCCAGTGGCGTTTCCGAGCCTCACACAGCCTGCTCCTTCCTGGGGAGGGAGCCTTAAAGCAAGGCAAGTCTGCGCAAGGCTCGCCTATGGCAGAGCATCTTGGTGCCAGGAACTCTGCCAGATCGGGCCTCTGAACAGAGCTAGAGATCTGCCGTACTGGAGTCGCACTTAGCTTCGTGTAAGCAGGGATTTCAGCTTGACGGGGACTTGCTGCCTCCTCTTCCCCCGAGGAGGCTCGCTTCCCTGCTGGCTGTGCACTCGCCTATCAGGCGGGGGCGCAGGGCTCCTCCAGCAGGTCTTGCCTCAGGGGCTGCTTCCCCTGAGTTGGGGCTGTGGGCAGGAACCCAGACACGCAGGATCAGGCCCCAAACACCTGCACATGTCTCTGCTGGGGAGGAGAGTGCTAGGGAACCTACGTCTGTCATACACTTTCTGGGCACCCAAGGAATCAGCCTCCGTGTGTGCGGGGCTGAAAACCCCAGCCAGGGGCCCTGGGAGCCTGGTGCTCTCCGTGTGGCGCTGAATCTGGGCGGCCAAGCAACCGCTGGAGGAGCCCTGCAGTTGCCCTTCCCTTCCCTCTGACAGAATTCTCACTGCTGGAGCCCTTGGCAGTGTGCAACCCACCAGCCCCTAAGCTCTCCTTAAGGAGGACTGGGACCTAAGTGCAAAGGCAAGGCAGGATTGGAGCTGAGGCAAGAAAGGCGCCAGTGGCGACTCCCAGGCTCCTGCTGCCTGCTCCTTCCTGGAGAGGCAGCCTAAAAGCAAGGCAAGTCTGGGCAAGGCTAGCCCCCGGCAGAGCAGCCTCGCGCCAGGAACTCTGCCAGATCGGGGCTCTGAGCAGAGCTAGAGCTCTGCCGTACTGGAGGCGCACTTAGCTCCGTGCAAGCAGGGCTTTCCTCTTGACGGGCTGGCTGCCTCCTCTTCCCCCAGGAGGCTCGCTTCCCTGCTGGCTGTGCACTCGCCTATCAGGCGGGCGCGCAGGGCTCCTCCAGCAGGTCTTGCCTCAGGGGCTGCTTCCCCTGAGTTGGGGCTGTGGGCAGGAACCCAGACACGCAGGATCAGGCCCCAACCACCTGCACATGTCTCTGCTGGGGAGGAGAGTGCTAGGGAACCTACGTCTGTCATACACTTTCTGGGCACCCAAGGAATCAGCCTCCGTGTGTGCGGGGCTGAAAACCCCAGCCAGGGGCCCTGGGAGCCTGGTGCTCTCCGTGCGGAGCTGATCTGGGCGGCCAAGAACCGCTGGAGGAGCCCTGCAGTTGCCCTTCCCTTCCCTCTGACAGAGCTTCTCACTGCTGGAGCCCTTGGCAGTGTGCAACCCACCAGCCCCTAAGCCCTCCTCAAGGACGCTGGGACCTAAGTGCAAAGGCAAGGCAGGATTGGAGCTGAAGCAAGGAAGGCGCCAGTGGCGTCTCCCAGGCTCCTCAGCCTGCTCCTTCCTGGGAGGGAGCCTAAAAGCAAGGCAAGTCTGGGCAAGGCGAGCCTATGGCAGAGCAGCCTCGCGCCAGGAACTCTGCCAGATCGGGGCTCTGAGCAGAGCTAGAGCTCTGCCGTACTGGAGGCGCACTTAGCTCCGTGCAAGCAGGGCTTTCCTCTTGACGGGCTCGGCTGCCTCCTCTTCCCCGAGGAGGCTCGCTTCCCTGCTGGCTGTGCACTCGCCTATCAGGCGGGGCGCAGGGCTCCTCCAGCAGGTCTTGCCTCAGGGGCTGCTTCCCCTGAGTTGGGGCTGTGGGCAGGAACCCAGACACGCAGGATCAGGCCCCAAACACCTGCACATGTCTCTGCTGGGGAGGAGAGTGCTAGGGAACCTACGTCTGTCATACACTTTCTGGCACCCAAGGAATCAGCCTCCGTGTGTGCGGGGCTGAAAACCCCAGCCAGGGGCCCTGGGAGCCTGGTGCTCTCGGTGCGGCGCTGATTCTGGCGGCCAAGAACCGCTGGAGGAGCCCTGCAGTTGCCCTTCCCTTCCCTCTGACAGAGCTCTCACTGCTGAAGCCCTTGGCAGTGTGCAACCCACCACCCCCTAAGCCCTCCCCAAGGACGCTGGCACCTATGTGCAAAGGCAAGGCAGGATTGGAGCTGAGGCAAGGAAGGCGCCAGTGGCGTCTCCCAGGCTCGCTCAGCAGCTCCTTCCTGGGGAGGGAGCCTAAAAGCAAGGCAAGTCTGGGCAAGGCGAGCCCCCGGCAGAGCAGCCTCGCGCCAGGAACTCTGCCAGATCGGGGCTCTGAGCAGAGCTAGAGCTCTGCCGTACTGGAGGCGCACTTAGCTCCGTGCAAGCAGGGCTTTCTCTTGACTGGGCTCGGCTGCCTCCTCTTCCCCGAGGAGGCTCGCTTCCTGCTGGCTGTGCTCTCGCCTATCAGGCGGGGCGCAGGGCTCCTCCAGCAGGTCTTGCCTCAGGGGCTGCTTCCCCTGAGTTGGGGCTGTGGGCGGAACCCAGACACGCAGGATCAGGCCCAACCACCTGCACATGTCTCTGCTGGGGAGGAGAGTGCTAGGGAACCTACGTCTCTCACACACTTTCTAGGCACCCACGGAGTCAGCCTCTGGGAGTGTGGGGATGCAAAACCCAGCCAGGGGCCCTTGGAACCTGGTGCTCTCCGTGCGGAGCTTTGTCTGGGCGGCCAAGGAACCGCTGAAGGAGCCCTGCTGTTGCCCTTCGCTTCCCTCTGACAGAGCTTTCACTGCTGGAGCCCTTGGCAGTGTGCAACCCACCAGCCCCTAAGCCCTCCTCAAGGACGCTTGGGACCTAAGTGCAAAGGCAAGGCAGGGGTAGAGCTGAAGCCAGGAAGGCGCCAGTGGCGTTTCCGAGCCTCACACAGCCTGCTCCTTCCTGGGGAGGGAGCCTTAAAGCAAGGCAAGTCTGCGCAAGGCTCGCCTATGGCAGAGCATCTTGGTGCCAGGAACTCTGCCAGATCGGGCCTCTGAACAGAGCTAGAGATCTGCCGTACTGGAGTCGCACTTAGCTTCGTGTAAGCAGGGATTTCAGCTTGACGGGGACTTGCTGCCTCCTCTTCCCCCGAGGAGGCTCGCTTCCCTGCTGGCTGTGCACTCGCCTATCAGGCGGGGGCGCAGGGCTCCTCCAGCAGGTCTTGCCTCAGGGGCTGCTTCCCCTGAGTTGGGGCTGTGGGCAGGAACCCAGACACGCAGGATCAGGCCCCAAACACCTGCACATGTCTCTGCTGGGGAGGAGAGTGCTAGGGAACCTACGTCTGTCATACACTTTCTGGGCACCCAAGGAATCAGCCTCCGTGTGTGCGGGGCTGAAAACCCCAGCCAGGGGCCCTGGGAGCCTGGTGCTCTCGGTGCGGCGCTGATTCTAGGCGGCCTAGAAACCGCTGGAGGAGCCCTGCAGTTGCCCTTCCCTTCCCTCTGACAGAGCTCTCACTGCTGAAGCCCTTGGCAGTGTGCAACCCACCACCCCTAAGCCCTCCCAACGACGCCTGGCACCTATGTGCAAAGGCAAGGCAGGATTGGAGCTGAGGCAAGGAAGGCACCAGTGGCGTCTCCCAGGCTCGCTCAGACAGCTCCTTCCTGGGGAGGGAGCCTAAAAGCAAGGCAAGTCTGGGCAAGGCGAGCCCCCGGCCGAGCAGCCTCGCGCCAGAAACTCTGCCAGATCGGGGCTCTGAGCAGAGCTAGAGCTCTGCCGTACTGGAGGCCACTTAGCTCCGTGCAAGCAGGGCTTTCCTCTTGACTGGGCTCGGCTGCCTCCTCTTCTCCCGAGGAGGCTCGCTACCTGGCTGTGCTCTCGCCTATCAGGCGGGCGCGCAGGGCTCCTCCAGCAGGTCTTGCCTCAGGGGCTGCTTCCCCTGAGTTGGGCTGTGGGCGGAACCAGACAACTAAGGCCTGCACATGTCTCTGCTGGGGAGGAGAGTGCTAGGGAACCTACGTCTCTCACACACTTTCTAGGCACCCACGGAGTCAGCCTCTGGGAGTGTGGGGATGCAAAACCCAGCCAGGGGCCCTTGGAACCTGGTGCTCTCCCGTGCGGAGCTTTGTCTGGGCGGCCAAGGAACCGCTGAAGGAGCCCTGCTGTTGCCCTTCGCTTCCCTCTGACAGAGCTTTCACTGCTGGAGCCCTTGGCAGTGTGCAACCCACCAGCCCCTAAGCCCTCCTCAAGGACGCTTGGGACCTAAGTGCAAAGGCAAGGCAGGGGTAGAGCTGAAGCCAGGAAGGCGCCAGTGGCGTTTCCGAGCCTCACACAGCCTGCTCCTTCCTGGGGAGGGAGCCTTAAAGCAAGGCAAGTCTGCGCAAGGCTCGCCTATGGCAGAGCATCTTGGTGCCAGGAACTCTGCCAGATCGGGCCTCTGAACAGAGCTAGAGATCTGCCGTACTGGAGTCGCACTTAGCTTCGTGTAAGCAGGGATTTCAGCTTGACGGGGACTTGCTGCCTCCTCTTCCCCCGAGGAGGCTCGCTTCCCTGCTGGCTGTGCACTCGCCTATCAGGCGGGGGCGCAGGGCTCCTCCAGCAGGTCTTGCCTCAGGGGCTGCTTCCCCTGAGTTGGGGCTGTGGGCAGGAACCCAGACACGCAGGATCAGGCCCCAAACACCTGCACATGTCTCTGCTGGGGAGGAGAGTGCTAGGGAACCTACGTCTGTCATACACTTTCTGGGCACCCAAGGAATCAGCCTCCGTGTGTGCGGGGCTGAAAACCCCAGCCAGGGGCCCTGGGAGCCTGGTGCTCTCCGTGTGGCGCTGAATCTGGGCGGCCAAGCAACCGCTGGAGGAGCCCTGCAGTTGCCCTTCCCTTCCCTCTGACAGAGTTCTCACTGCTGGAGCCCTTGGCAGTGTGCAACCCACCAGCCCCTAAGCTCTCCTTAAGGAGGACTGGGACCTAAGTGCAAAGGCAAGGCAGGATTGGAGCTGAGGCAAGAAAGGCGCCAGTGGCGACTCCCAGGCTCCTGCTGCCTGCTCCTTCCTGGAGAGGCAGCCTAAAAGCAAGGCAAGTCTGGGCAAGGCTAGCCCCCGGCAGAGCAGCCTCGCGCCAGGAACTCTGCCAGATCGGGGCTCTGAGCAGAGCTAGAGCTCTGCCGTACTGGAGGCGCACTTAGCTCCGTGCAAGCAGGGCTTTCCTTGACGGGGGCTGCCTCCTCTTCCCGAGGAGGCTCGCTTCCTGCTGGCTGTGCACTCGCCTATCAGGCGGGGCGCAGGGCTCCTCCAGCAGGTCTTGCCTCAGGGGCTGCTTCCCCTGAGTTGGGGCTGTGGGCAGGAACCCAGACACGCAGGATCAGGCCCCAAACACCTGCACATGTCTCTGCTGGGGAGGAGAGTGCTAGGGAACCTACGTCTGTCATACACTTTCTGGGCACCCAAGGAATCAGCCTCCGTGTGTGCGGGGCTGAAAACCCAGCCAGGGGCCCTGGGAGCCTGGTGCTCTCGGTGCGGCGCTGATTCTAGGCGGCCTAGAACCGCTGGAGGAGCCCTGCAGTTGCCCTTCCCTTCCCTCTGACAGAGTTCTCACTGCTGAAGCCCTTGGCAGTGTGCAACCCACCACCCCCTAAGCCCTCCCCAACGACGCTGGCACCTATGTGCAAAGGCAAGGCAGGATTGGAGCTGAGGCAAGGAAGGCACCAGTGGCGTCTCCCAGGCTCGCTCTCAGACAGCTCCTTCCTGGGGAGGGAGCCTAAAAGCAAGGCAAGTCTGGGCAAGGCGAGCCCCGGCCGAGCAGCCTCGCGCCAGAAACTCTGCCAGATCGGGGCTCTGAGCAGAGCTAGAGCTCTGCCGTACTGGAGGCGCACTTAGCTCCGTGCAAGCAGGGCTTTCCTCTTGACTGGGCTTGGCTGCCTCCTCTTCTCCCGAGGAGGCTCGCTACACTGCTGGCTGTGCTCTCGCCTATCAGGCGGGCGCGCAGGGCTCCTCCAGCAGGTCTTGCCTCAGGGGCTGCTTCCCGTGAGTTAGGGCTGTGGGCGGGAACCCAGACACGCAGGATCAGGCCCCAACCACCTGCACATGTCTCTGCTGGGGAGGAGAGTGCTAGGGAACCTACGTCTGTCATACACTTTCTGGGCACCCACGGAGTCAGCCTCTGGTGTGGGGGATGCAAAACCCCAGCCAGGGGCCCTGGGAGCCTGGTGCTCTCCGTGCGGCGCTGTCTGGGCGGCCAAGAAACCGCTGAGGAGCCCTGCTGTTGCCCTTCGCTTCCCTCTGACAGAGCTTTCACTGCTGGAGCCCTTGGCAGTGTGCAACCCACCAGCCCCTAAGCCCTCCTCAAGGACGCTTGGGACCTAAGTGCAAAGGCAAGGCAGGGGAGCTGAGGCAAGGAAGGCGCCAGTGGCGTTCCCAGGCTCACACAGCCTGCTCCTTCCTGGGAGGGAGCCTAAAAGCAAGGCAAGTCTGGCAAGGCTCGCCGGCAGAGCAGCTTGCGCCAGGAACTCTGCCAGATCGGGCCTCTGAGCAGAGCTAGAGCTCTGCCGTACTGGAGGCGCACTTAGCTTCGTGCAAGCAGGGCTTTCAGCTTGACGGGCTTGCTGCTCCTCTTCCCCGAGGAGGCTCGCTTCCTGCTGGCTGTGCACTCGCCTATCAGGCGGGGCGCAGGGCTCCTCCAGCAGGTCTTGCCTCAGGGGCTGCTTCCCCTGAGTTGGGGCTGTGGGCAGGAACCCAGACACGCAGGATCAGGCCCCAAACACCTGCACATGTCTCTGCTGGGGAGGAGAGTGCTAGGGAACCTACGTCTGTCATACACTTTCTGGGCACCCAAGGAATCAGCCTCCGTGTGTGCGGGGCTGAAAACCCCAGCCAGGGGCCCTGGGAGCCTGGTGCTCTCCGTGTGGCGCTGATTCTGGGCGGCCAAGAACCGCTGGAGGAGCCCTGCAGTTGCCCTTCCTTCCCTCTGACAGAGTTCTCACTGCTGAAGCCCTTGGCAGTGTGCAACCACCACCCCTAAGCCCTCCAAAGGCCTGGCACCTAAGTGCAAAGGCAAGGCAGGATTGGAGCTGAGGCAAGGAAGGCGCCAGTGGCGTCTCCCAGGCTCGCTGCCTGCTCCTTCCTGGGAGGCAGCCTAAAAGCAAGGCAAGTCTGGGCAAGGCGAGCCCCCCGGCAGAGCAGCCTCGCGCCAGAACTCTGCCAGATCGGGGCTCTGAGCAGAGCTAGAGCTCTGCCGTACTGGAGGCGCACTTAGCTCCGTGCAAGCAGGGCTTTCCTTGACTGGGCTCGGCTGCCTCCTCTTCTCCCGAGGAGGCTCGCTACACTGCTGGCTGTGCTCTCGCCTATCAGGCGGGCGCGCAGGGCTCCTCCAGCAGGTCTTGCCTCAGGGGCTGCTTCCCCTGAGTTGGGGCTGTGGGCGGGAACCCAGACACGCAGGATCAGGCCCCAACCACCTGCACATGTCTCTGCTGGGGAGGAGAGTGCTAGGGAACCTACGTCTCTCACACACTTTCTAGGCACCCACGGAGTCAGCCTCTGGGTGTGTGGGGATGAAACCCAGCCAGGGGCCCTTGGAACCTGGTGCTCTCCGGCGGCTTTGTCTGGGCGGCCAGAACCGCTGAAGGAGCCCTGCTGTTGCCCTTCCGCTTCCCTCTGACAGAGCTTTCACTGCTGAGCCCTTGGCAGTGTGCAACCCACCAGCCCCTAAGCCCTCCTCAAGGACGCTTGGGACCTAAGTGCAAAGGCAAGGCAGGGGTAGAGCTGAAGGCAAGGAAGGCGCCAGTGGCGTTTCCGAGCCTCACACAGCCTGCTCCTTCCTGGGGAGGGAGCCTAAAGCAAGGCAAGTCTGCGCAAGGCTCGCCTATGGGCAGAGCATCTTGGTGGCCAGGAACTCTGCCAGATCGGGCCTCTGAGCAGAGCTAGAGATCTGCCGTACTGGAGTCGCACTTAGCTTCGTGTAAGCAGGGATTTCAGCTTGACGGGGCTTGCTGCCTCCTCTTCCCCGAGGAGGCTCGCTTCCCTGCTGCTGTGCACTCGCCTATCAGGCGGGGGCGCAGGGCTCCTCCAGCAGGTCTTGCCTCAGGGGCTGCTTCCCCTGAGTTGGGGCTGTGGGCAGGAAACCCAGACACGCAGGATCAGGCCCCAAACACCTGCACATGTCTCTGCTGGGGAGGAGAGTGCTAGGGAACCTACGTCTGTCATACACTTTCTGGGCACCCAAGGAATCAGCCTCCGTGTGTGGGGGCTGAAAACCCCAGCCAGGGGCCCTGGGAGCCCTGGTGCTCTCCGTGTGGGCGCTGTCTGGGCGGCCAAGCAACCGCTGGGAGCCCTGCAGTTGCCCTTCCTTCCCCTCTGACAGAGTTCTCACTGCTGGAGCCCTTGGCAGTGTGCAACCCACCAGCCCCCTAAGCCTCCTTAAAGGAGGCTGGGACCTAAGTGCAAAGGCAAGGCAGGATTGGAGCTGAGGCAAGGAAGGCGCCAGTGGCGTCCAGGCTCACACAGCCTGCTCCTTCCTGGGAGGGAGCCTAAAAGCAAGGCAAGTCTGGGCAAGGCTAGCCCGCCGGCAGAGCAGCTCGCGCCAGGAACTCTGCCAGATCGGGCCTCTGAGCAGAGCTAGAGCTCTGCCGTACTGGAGGCCCACTTAGCTTCCGTGTAAGCAGGGCTTTCCTCTTGACGGGCTCGGCTGCCTCCTCTTCTCCCGAGGAGGCTCGCTTCCTGCTGGCTGTGCTCTCGCCTATCAGGCGGGGCGCAGGGCTCCTC
>NW_017190064.1:0-15755 GCF_001704415.2 Capra hircus
CACGATAAGGCAGGGAATATGGAGATGGAGCAGCAACCATCAGCCCAACCCACGAAAATCCTTTCCCCGATGTTGCCCTGAAGGTCTATGTCGTCTTCGGAGAGTGATGGAGTGACCTGTTTGCATAGCAAGGACACAGGACACAGGGATGGATCACAAAGGACAGGGATCTATTCCCAAAGAGACCATTCCTTCACTCAAAAATCTAGTCTTGCTCCCTTAAGAACGACTCTCTTTCCTTTTCTGCATTCCAACGACATGGATTCATCGATTCCCAGGTGCCTAAGGATATGGAGGCCTGGCGGCCATCGTGGACTCGACCGTGAGAAAAGCCCTGTGCTCGTGAAGACGCTCCAGAGACTCCCAGACTCTCTGTGCTGTGTACGGTGGAGAGGGAGGCGACGCTCGTGTGCGTCGTGGCGGGAGGGTGGGTGACCCTGTCACGCGAGCTGGTCTGTCGGCGGAGAGGTTTGACCTGAGACGCCCTCGTCACCCCCAGGGCCGGGAATGAGCCGTCGTGATCGGCCCGACACGTGAAACACCCTTCACCCACGTCGTTCCTGACCGACCCGCTGGACTCCTCATTTCTAGGGAGACTCTGGCTTTGGGGGTAGATGCTCGGGAGCGGGGGGTTTCCTGAGGCTTGATCACGCCTTTGCGTGTGCCAAGCCTCCTTCCTCGTGACCTTGGCCATGGGCGGAGTTCCTCACGCTGGTCCCCCCCCCCCCCGACAGCCTCCCCCCACCCCCTCCGCCCCCAGTGTGTGCGTCCCTGTCCCTCTCTTTCTCTTTCCCTTCCTCGCCCTCCCTCTGCCCCTCCCTCCCCTCCCTCCCCCTTCACAGGACAGGGTGCCTTTCGGATGAGTCTGCCTGTTGTGCGTACACCCTTGACGTGACGATGGCTACGGTCTGACCTGTCACGCCTGTCACCTGGGGCGGCGGGGGTGGGGTGGTGGTCAAACATGCTTGGGACGCTAGGGATAGCTTTCTCTGTGGAAGGTGGAAGCCTCCCTTCCGTCCCTCGCTGCAGACAAGCAAACGGACCGAGACGGAAAGCGATGGTGTTTGCCACTTGGGGCATACCTTCCACGGTCTCTGCGGATTGACACGCCACCCACTTCACCGAGCAGATCGTAGGAGCCTTCCCCCAGAGCTCTTGCGAAATTCTTCAGAACGGTCAGTCTTCCGGTCCCCCGCCATCATCAGGCGAGGTGGAGAGAACCGATGGGAAAGCTTGAGGAATGACTTCTTTCGTGGGGTTGGGTGAACTGAGGAATAGGATGCTGAAGTGGATGCCTGACTTCTTGAGGAAAAAAAGGATTGGGGGCGGGGAGGAGCAGGCGGTCCACTTAGGAGGTCGGGTTGAACGTGGACACGTAAACTGTACGTCAGAACAATCCAAGAGCACCAGGATCCTATGCCAGCACGGGAAAGTAGACGTATGACTTTGCATGAACCTCTGAGGGAAAAGAATCTGAACACCTGAAACGAGCATGACTTTGGAACGCCCCTCCCCGCGCGCCCTCCCCCCCCCCCCCCCCCCCCCGCCCAGACTTCATTTCTGCCATAAGGGTGGTATCATGTGCCTATCTGAGGTGATTGATCGTTCTCCCGGCAATCTTGACTCCCGCTTGCGCTTCATCCAGCCCAGCGTTTCTCATGATGTGTACTCAGCCTGTAGGTTAAATCAGCAGGGTGGCGATAGACAGCCTTGATGGACTCCTTTCCCTATTTGGAACCAGCCTGTTGGGTTTCCATGTCTAGTTCTAACTGTAGCTTCCTGACCTGCAGAAATACAGATTCCTCCTTTTTTTTCTTTTTTTAAATTCCCTAACCTGAGTGAAAAGCGACAGAGACAGAGAGAAGACAGATGGAGGGACGGACGGACGGACGGGCGGGCGGGCGGGCGGGAAAAAGACAGAAAGAAACATAAAATAATGAAAGGACCTATACCGTTCCACCTGTTGCTTTCCAGATACAAAGAGAAAACAGAGGACCGAAAGGACACAGTGTTGAAACTGTGAATTTGGAAAGACGGACATCCCCTTGGTCCCTTCGTACAACACCCCTGTGGGCAGAAGGGAATCCTTTCTCTTTTTCTCTCGATCTGGTCCTTCCAGACTTCGGAAACTCTCCGTGGAGGATTCTCATCTCCTTGGCGATCGTGATTGCCACAGGTTCCTTAGGGGCCCAGAGGGTCTTTCTGAGAAACGCGGGGATGCACTCCTGGAGACCCGGCTTCCGTCCCTGGGCCAGGAAGGCCTCCTGGAGAAGGACATGGCAACCCGCTCCAGGACCCGACCCTGACGTCTAGAAATCCGTCTCCTAGACTGCCTCTCCCTGCGCCGACTGGTGTCTCGAATCCGCTCCAGGGATGAACCTGTGTGTTTCCTTGGTTTCCCTACAAGTGCCTCTGAGGGGAAAGAAAATACCCGATGGCTCGCACCCCAGGCCTGCTTTCCCGGACCCGTCCATCGACATCACGGCCTCCTGTAGAGGAGATACGATCGCCGATTCACTGAACGGAGGATCTGTGCTCAGAAACTCTTTCCACGACATGGAGGCCCTACTACCGAACCTATTTCGTCCTTCCCTCCTTCTGGTTTTTTTTTTTTTCCCCTTTCTTTTCTTTTTCTCCCCTTTTCCTCTCACGTCCATGCACACGCACACGCACAACGTGCCGTCTCTCACGTACACGTGTACGTGCACGCACTCACGCACACAGACACCAGCTCAGCTTTTCCTAGGTTCCAGGCAAGGGACAGAGGAGGGAAAACTGCTAGGGTTCGGAGTAGGCCGCCGTCCCCACCCCACTCCAGCCCACCGCACGTGAACCTCCGTGCCCGATGGAGTGTTTTGGATTCGAGGGACGACAGAGCCGGCCGGCGCCAGAGGAACGGTCTGCCCCTCCCTCCTTTTCTGTCTCTCTGAAGGCTGAAAGAGACGGGAATCCCAGACCGCCTGACCTGCCTCTTGAGAAATCCGTAGGCAGGTCAGGAAGCCACAGTGAGAACTGGACATGGACCGACAGACTGGGTTCCAGATTGGGAAAGGAGGACGTCAAGGCTGTATATTGTCACCCTGCTTATTTCACTTCTATGCAGAGGACATCGTGAGAGACGCTGGACTGGAAGACACGCAAGCTGGACTCGAGATGGCCGGGAGAGATAGCGATCCCCTCAGATATGCAGAGGACACCACCCTTATGGCAGAAAGGGAAGAGGAGCTGAAAAGCCTCTTGAGGAAAGGGAAAGAGGAGAGTGAACACGTTGGCCTAAAGCTCAACATTCAGAAAACGGAGATCATGGCATGCGGTCCCATCATTTCGTGGGAAATAGATGGGGAACCAGTGGAAACAGGGTCAGACTTTATTTGGGGGGGGGGGGGCGCTCCAGAATCCCTGCAGATGGTGACTGTAGCCATGACGTTCCAAGACGCTGACTCCTGGGAAGAAAAGGGACGACCAACCTAGATAGCATCTTCCAAAGCAGTGACGCGACGTTGCCGACTAAGGTCCGTCTAGTCAAGGCTATGGTTTTTCCTTGCTCACGGATGGATGTGAGAGCTGGACTGTGAAGGAGGCTGAGCGCCGAAGGATGGATGCTTGCGAACTGTGGTGTTGGAGAAGACTCTCGAGAGTCCCTTGGACTGCGAGGAGATCCAACCAGTCCGTTCTGAAGGAGATCAGCCCTGGGATTTCTTTGGAAGGAATGATGCGAAAGCTGAAACTCCAGTCCTTTGGCCACCTCATGAGAAGAGTGGACTCACTGGAAACAAACTCGGATGCTGGGAGGGATTGGGCACAGGAGGAGAAGGGGACGACCGAGGATGAGATGGCTGGATGGCATCACGGACTCGAGGGACGTGAGTCTGAGTGAACTCCGGGAGATGGGGATGAACAGGGAGGCCTGGCGTGCTGCGACTCATGGGGTCGCAAAGAGTCGGACACGACTGAGCGACTGAACGGAACGGAACTGGAGGCAGGCAGGAATGAAAGCCTCCTCCCACGGAGGGGAAGCTGCCAAGGGAAGACGGCTGCTTCGACGCACGTCCGTGATCCTCGCACGCACGAGCGGGGTTTCCTGGGTGACAGAAAAGGAGGAGACTCCTTTGGCCTGACGCGAGGCGAGTGTGTCCCTCGGCCACCCTCCCCACCCCCCCCAGCCCCCTTCCTCCGCACGGTGCCGAAAGGGGCAGTCTCAAGGTGGAGACGTGGAATGGGGGGATGGGGATGGGGATGGGGATGGGAAGAGGGGTGGGTGGGGCGGATCACCATTCAATGGAGAGAAGCTCGAGGCGAAGTCAAAGGCTCTGACTTGACTGGAAAGCTTTCTGCATTTGAATGAAGCTATCGGACGAGGCCCTGCAGGGGGAGGGTGGGGGAGGGTGGCGGTGGGGCCCACAGACAATAGCCCCTGCCTGCCTGCCTGCCTGCCTGCCGGCCTGCCTGCCTGCCTGCCTGCCTGCCTGCCGGCCGGCCGGCCTGCCTGCCTGCCTGCCGGCCTGCCGGGCTGAGGAGGCCCTCTGGCGGCGGCGGGGTCACGCTCCCGACTCCTGCAGCTCAACTCGGTCCCTTCAAGGAAACTCCTGGGGTGACTCCTGTCCAGGGAATCATCCAAATGGGCCTGTTTCTGAAAAAGGCCCGAGTCACAGCTGTGACAGATTCTGTGGATCTCTTGACCTGCACCCTCCCTCCCATCCTGTCAGATCCTTTGGACACGCTTGAAGAGGTCTTTGGCCTCGGCCCAGAAAACAGGCTGAGATAAACAAATACGTTTTGGTCTTTTTTTTTTTTTTCTTCTTTTGAACAGGGCGAAAACGATGCATGGCCGTGGATTGGAGAGAAACCTGCTCCCCTCGCGCGCCTGAAGGCAGGGAGTTCTCAGCGGGACAGAAATGACATTCAGAAATGAACCGTTTACACTTGGTGACTATGTCAGAACAAATAGTAACACCAAACTTTGATAAAGTGCTGTGATTTCCTTCTGGGAGGTTTCAGACCCCTCTCTATTGACCTTTAAGTCGATCATCAGTGTGTTGTCCGTCTCACTGCGACAAAGCCCCTGCTCCCATCCTAACCTCTCTGAGATCTGTGATTTCCACCCGATGGACAGAGTCATCACACGCTTAGATCCACCCAGCTCGTCACACAACAGCGTGGACGGGCACGTGCGTGCGTGGGCGCGTGGGCAGGTGGGTGGGTGGGTGGGTGGGTGCGTGGCTGGGTGCCTGCGTGCGTGCATGCGTGGGTGGGTGGGTGCGTCCGTGCGTGCGTCCCTGTGCCTTTCACCTTTCAGATGATGAACCCCGCCCCCTCACCTCTCCCGCCCCCCGCCCCCCCCACACTGCATTGTCCTTCGCCCAGCTGTGTCTCTGTGCCACCCACCCTCCACCACACCCACAACCACAGGCGCACCACACACCACACGCATGCCCGCACGCACACCCTGCCTGCACACCGCGCACACACACATCCCGACGCAGACACACACACACACACACACACACACACGCACACGCACACACACACGCAGCCCGTTCGCACCCCGCTCGCACAGGCCGCACACCACACACTGCCCCCTACCCCCTACACGCACGCACGCTGCGTTGTCCTTTGCCTGGCTGTGTCTCTGGGCCACTGTCTCTGCACGCCCCACCCCCTTCCGGCCACGGCCACGCCCACACCCACTGGCGCATCCCACACGCACACACCCATGGTGCCCACCCGACACACGCTCGGCCTCACGTGGAACCTATACACACACCGCACACATTACCCCTCCCCCCCCACACCCACGCAGCACCACCTGCGCGTGCCCCACCACACGCCGCCTCCTGCCGGGGTCCAGCCCCGTCGGATCCAGGGAATTCGAAGGTGGGGACGGCGTTGGCGTCCTTGGATACGTACATATCGAATGACAGAGATATAGAGAGATTAGAAACGCATAGTGTCGTAGGAAAATGAGCGGAGGAAAAGAGGCTGAATCCCTTGGGATTCGGCCAGAGAAACGGGGAGCAGGAAAGAAGCGACATGCGGGTATCAGTCTTTCCGGAAACGGATCCGATTTCTTTCGTGTGGGGTTTGCTTCTATCCCTTCTGTGACATATAGGGATGAATACAGAGTCCCGCGGGGGCCAGGAGTCCCGACCTTTCTCAGAATCAGGTGCTTCACGTAAATGTACGAGAAAAACAAACAAAAACAAGCAAACAAAAAAACCAAACAGGTCTTAGGGATGTGACCTAATCTTCTGGCCGTGAGGCCTGCTGACATGTGACGATCCTTTCTTTCTGATCCCCAAAACACTTCTGTGTTCCAAGGGTGTTTTTTTTCTTAAACCAGGCACCACCCTCCAGATAAAGTGACATTCCTGTAGGGTGAGGGTGTCGTGAGTTCCAATCGAGAAAGGAACGGATCGAACCCAAAGTTCACATGAGTCGTCTGAAAGGGGACTCCTTATGTCTCCTCGATGCTAGTTATATTCACGATAAGGGCAGGGAATATGGAGATGGAGCAGCAACCATCAGCCCAACCCACGAAAATCCTTTCCCCGATGTTGCCCTGAAGGTCTATGTCGTCTTCGGAGAGTGATGGAGTGACCTGTTTGCATAGCAAGGACACAGGGATGGATCACAAAGGACAGGGATCTGTTCCCAAAGAGACCATTCCTTCACTCAAAAAGTCTAGTCTTGCTCCCCTTAAGAACGACCCCTCTTTCCTTTTCTGCATTCCAACGACATGGATTCATCGATTCCCAGGTGCCTAAGGATATGGAGGCCTGGCGGCCATCGTGGACTCGACCGTGAGAAAAGCCCTGTGCTCGTGAAGACTCTCCAGAGACTCCCAGACTCTCTGTGCTGTGTACGGTGGAGAGGGAGGCGACGCTCGTGTGCGTCGTGGCGGGAGGGTGGGTGACCCTGTCACGCGAGCTGGTCTGTCGGCGGAGAGGTTTGACCTGAGACGCCCTCGTCACCCCCAGGGCCGAGAATGAGCCGTCGTGATCGGCCCGACACGTGAAACACCCTTCACCCACGTCGTTCCTGACCGACCCGCTGGACTCCTCATTTCTAGGGAGACTCTGGCTTTGGGGGTAGATGCTCGGGAGCGGGGGGTTTCCTGAGGCTTGATCACGCCTTTGCGTGTGCCAAGCCTCCTTCCTCGTGACCTTGGCCATGGGCGGAGTTCCTCACGCTGGCCCCGGCCATGACAAGTCAACATGTTGTGTGTAAGTGTGTGATCCTTTTTGTCTGGAAACTGTTTCAAAACCGTTTCCTAAAGGGATTGGAGAGAAACCTGCTCCCCTCGCGCGCCTGAAGGCAGGGAGTTCTCAGCGGGACAGAACCTGCCTTCACTTCTCAGGGGGACCGGGACGGTCCCCTCACCTCGTGCACCCCCAACCCCGAGCCCAGTCCCGGCCCCTCCCCTCCCCGCCCCACCCACCCACCCACCCACCCACCCAGACACCCACACACACATACACACACACACACCCACACACACACACACACACACACACAGGCGCGCGCGCACGCTCACCCGGACCCGGCTCCCACCCCCATCTCCCCAACCTCACACCCCCCCCCACCCCACCCCACCCCACCCCGCCCCTCCCCGGCGACGAGGGGGGCCCGGGGAGGGGTGGCTGTCTCAGCCCCGGCTCTGAGACGTCCTCTGGGGCACCGCTCTCGGCCGGGACGCCGGCCCGCCGCCCTGCCGCTCGGTGTCCGTCCCCATCAGCCGTGTCCCCGAAAGGCGCGCGAGCTCGCGGACAACAAAGAGCGCGCCCAGACAGCAACCGAAGGGTCCTCCTGAGCCCGACACGGCCGCGCGTACGGATCCACGTAGAGGTCGCGGGTCTCCCCGTCGGATGCACGAATAGGATCCACACAGCCTCGATTGTGTTTCCGCTTCGATGGGCCGCCCTCTCCGGAGAGATCGTGTGGGTCAGCAAGCGAGCCAGCACGGAAGGGAACGAAACCGAAACCGCAGCCAAGTCGAGGGAGCGCTGAGCCCGAGGAACTCGCCGATCCCGTGGCGTCATTGGCCACACACAGCCTTTCTCGATGGCAGAGAGAGATGTGGCACGGATCCCCGTGTGGGTCGTTCGTGCCCGAAACCACGCGACGGAGAGTGATCGTGTCTCATTCGAATCCTCTCTAAAAAGATACACCAGGTCCCATGAGGGAATGGTATCTTGGAGGGCAAAAGGGGATGACATGTGACAGGAAAATCAAAGTGGAATCGGCATCGCCAAGAGAGCGCCGCCCCAAAATAGAGAAGGGGAGGGCCGTGGAGGAAGAGGTCTGTGTCTCAGTCTGGAAACTCGGAGCACCTCCTGGGGAACAGAGGCCTCCGGATCATCGAAACAGTGTTCCCGACATTCAAGACCCCTATCACACACACCCTCCCCTTTCCCTACATCACTTGTGACGGTCTGTCTACCCTGGAAGAAGACACGGGTCCTTGTTTGCATGACAGTCCGTCATCATT
Source organism: Capra hircus (assembly GCF_001704415.2). Classification (NCBI taxonomy): domain Eukaryota; kingdom Metazoa; phylum Chordata; class Mammalia; order Artiodactyla; family Bovidae; genus Capra; species Capra hircus. The sequence continues at coordinate 8,489 of NW_017190064.1, forward strand.
GCTCTCAGGTCGCTTTACAACCTCACGGAGTTTCAGCTTTCTAAGCCCCCGACTCTTTCCTGGGGAAGGTTCCCCCGGTTTTTATTCAAACCCGTGTCCCTGCATGGCCATATCGAAGACCCCCAAATAAAGCTTTCTTTTTCTTTCTTCCCCCCCCCCCCTCTCTTTTCTTTTCTCTTCTTTTCTTTTTTTGGCGCAGCCGATACTGACTCTTCATGGAAAGACAAGAAAACTAGGTGATTTTCTGTGTTTAATTTCCAGGTGTATTGAAATATCATTTCCTTCGTGAAGGACATATGACATCCTTCGTTCTCATGTGTACAGAATGGGCACAAGAGGCACCTGTATGTTGCCAAAGAAGAATGACCACCCAAGCGGTAGCTCATAGCTTTCTCACAACCCATACAGATCATGACTGGATGTGAAAGAAAGGGAAGTCACTCGGTCGTGTTCGACTCTTTGCGACGCCACGGACTGTAGCCTACCAGGCTCCTCCATCCGTGGACAGTTCCAGGCAAGAATCCTAGAGTGGGTTGCCATTTCCTTCTGCCATTGGACGGGAGGAGAAGGATTCATGTCCACTGTCATGGCAACTTTCTCAGATGATCATGCTGCTGCTGCTGCTGCTGCTGCTGCTGCTGCTGCTGCTGCTGCTGCTGCTGCTGCTGCTGCTGCTGCTGCGTCGCTTCGGTCGTGTCCGAATCTGTGCGACCCCACAGACGGTAGCCCACCGGGCACCCCCGTCCCTGGGATTCTCCAGGCAAGAACACTGCAGTGGGTTGCCATGTCCGCCTCCAAGGCGTGAAAGTGAAACGCGCAAGGGAAGTCGCTCAGTCGTGTCCGACTGTGAGCGACCCCGTGGACTGCGGCCCACCAGGCTCCTCCCGTCCATGGGATTTTCCGGGCAAGAGGACTGCAGTGGGGCGCCATGGCCTTCCCCGGATAGTACCATACAATAATAATAACGCTGTTCATTAGAATCACCGTGCTCTTTGTGACGTATACAGTATAGATGTACCTTATCCGTGAAGTCGTTTTTTTTTTTTTTTCTTTCCCCCTTACATCAATGCAATATCTTCCCATTTCTCCCTCCCCCAGCCGTTCTGTGATGACCGTCTTCCTTCTTTCTTTCTTTCTTTCTTTCTTTTTTGGATGGCCATCCATGGCATGTGAGTGGCATGAGAAAGTCTTTCTCTTTCTCTACCTGACTTATTCATTTGGCATCACGCCCTAAGTCACATCCATGCTATCACCAGACAAGAATGCGTTCGTTCCCGTGGCTCCGTGGGACATCTATTTCTACCTATCGATCGATCTCTGTCTGGATCGTGTGTCTTCTTTCCCTCTTCTTCCCTTGATGGACACTCGGGCTGTTTCCCTCTCTTGACCCGTGTGACTGATGCTGCCGTGGACATGGGAGTGCAGATCTCTCTCTGAGATTTCGCTTCCGTGTCTCTTCTCTTTAGATGTCTACCCAGAAGTGAGAGTGTTGGAAAGATCGATCACGTCTCGACCACGACTCTTTTCGAAGTCCTTCTGAGGGGATCCAGGGAAGGATCCATTCTTTTCCCATAGACGCCGTTGGACTCCCAGTGCGACCGCACGCGTCTCAGGGAATACGGCGGCGACCACGACGACAACCCAAACGCTCCCGCGAACGCGATGGTGCCCGAGGGTGTGTCCGCAGGACGACTCCCCGGTGCCAGCTTTCCACGTCCACGAGCCGCCCACCCCCCACCCCCCCCGCGGTCGTCGGCAAGTCGTCCCATCCACACGGAGCCCCGGTTTTCGTGGGCCCGGGTTGCCTGGGTGCCAGTCGATCCCCAGATGAATGGAGCGATGACAGACTCCTTGGGGACCAGAGCAGAGAGACGTGGAATTCTTTCCACGAGACGAGTGCGATGAGAAGAGAACGATGCGAAGTGGTGCCTGGGGAGCCAGGAAGAGTCGCACGGGAAAGAGAACATGTCAGACGAGAGGGGAGAAGGATTCAAAGTGAGTGGAGCGCGGCGGGGGAGACGGGCCCCGAAGATGCGAGCAGATGCCGGGGGCACTGCACGCCTGGACCCGTGAGCCTGCAGGGAGCCGAGAGGGATGGCCGTCCGCTGTCTGCGGGTCCGCGTGGGCCGATCTCCAGAGCCCGGACCGGGAAGGACTTCTTCCCGAGAACAGGCACGCTCACGGTCCCCGCGGGTCACGTCTCCACTGGGCTCTCAGCACTGCAGGGAGAGCTTCCCGCACTTCCGATGGCACGGTGAGCTGCGGTTTCTTGATCTCATCGACCGCGGAGTCGGCGAGCTTCCCGAGGGATGGGACGAGGTATTGGCCGACGGCGTCCCATCCTAGACCCCGTATTGCTTTCAAATCGTGGGACGTCTCTGATCTCTGTGGGGGTGTGCCGTGTCTTCACGGCTGTGCGAGCGGTTCTCTCTCCGCGGAGGAGGGGGCCGCTCTGCGGTTGTGTGTCTGGGCTTCTCGTGGCTGTGGTTCCTCTTGGGGAGCGTGGGCACTGGGGCACGTGGGCTTCAGCGGCTGCTGGGTGTGGGCTCAGCGCTCGCAGTGGCCAGGATCTAGAGCACGGATTCCGTCGGCGAGGCCTATGGGCTTCGTGGCTCTGTAGCACGTGGGATCGTCCCGGGCCGGGGATGAAACCCGTGTTTCCTGCGTGGGCACGGGACGGTTTCCTACGGAGCCGCCGGGGAAGCCCCCGTCCCAAACTCGAGATGGATATCCTGCCGTCCCCCGCTTGGGATGGGAGAGTTTCTGAACGATCAGGCCCGGAAAAGGGATTGCATCGTGAAGGGTTGACCTTCGTTTCTCACAGACCGGCACTCTTGCTGCTTCTTGAAGTGTCCTAGAGAAGAAGACATCGGATTCCACGTGAGATCAGCTCCTTTGACTAGCCACAACAAGGGGGATGGAGAAACACAACAGTTGGTTTCTTTTGGACGATGAGCCCCCCTCTGTGTGTGTGTGTGTGTGTGTGTGTGTGTGTGTGTGTGTGTGTGTGTGTGTGTGTGTGTGTGTGTGTGAGAGAGAGAGAGAGAGAGAGAGAGAGAGAGAGAGAGAGAGAGAGAGAGAGAGAGAGAGAGGCCTTCGTGGTTCTAAAGCAAGAAGCACTGAGGAGTGAAGACATTCTTGAACTCACATCGTTTCCTTCCTTTCCGTCGTGATGGTCCAGTGATGTTTGGAGGACGACGTGGACTGTTTCAGGGTAGATGCTTTTAGAAGGCTGTGAAGGGACTTCCCTGCCTGGTGGTCCAGTGGTGAAGGATCCACCTGCCGAGGAGGCAGGGGGACAGGGTGTTTTCCACCGAACCCCTGATCCGGGACGATGCCACAGGGCTCCGGGCAGGTTCGACACAAACCTACAGAACGGACGGTGCCAGGCGTGAAGGCGAGGGCACACGGCCCGGGGACTCTGGACGAGGGTGACTGACGCGGACGGACACTGCCGTCTCCGTCTCCGTGGAGGTGGGTTGTGGCCAGCACGCTCCTCTGGGGCAGGCTGTTCCTAGGACCGTTGGGGAGCGTGCGCGTGCATGGGAGGAGCAGGGGACCTGAGGGGACTCTCTATCCTCTCTGCTCCACGGGATCCCCGGAACCCTCATCTGCTCCAAGAGAGGATTCGTCCCGTGGAAAGACAGACCCACACGCGAGTGAACCTCATTTCTGGTTCCCTTGGCTTCTGAAAGCGTGACGCTCCGGTTCGTGCGACTCTCTGGCTTTCTGTTCTTCCCGAGATCCCGGCCTGCTCACTGGAAGGACACGAGGAGCCGGATGAGATCTCCCTCTGCACGGCGGCGGCTCCAGCGTGCGCACGTTTCAGCGGCCACGGCTTGCGGACATCGCACCGAGAGCCGAAGCCCCGCCCGGTGGGACAGACGCCTGTTTCCACGACGGGGGAACCGTGCTCGGTGCGGGAAGCCCCATCCTTGCCCCTGCCTGTTCGATCTGCAGGGCCTCTGCAAAGAACACACGCGCCCGATCTCGTGACCGATCCCCTTTTCGGAGCCAGCCCGGGGCGTCGTCTGTTTCCCGGGCCACAGGCACACACTGGCACTGGGGAGTGGTGTCGTTCCTCCTCCTCGTCCTCCTCCTCCTCCTCCTCCTCGTCCTCCTCCTCCTCGTCCTCCTCCTCCTCCTCTCTGCCCCCACCCTTCCCCCCGCATGCAGGCTCCCCCACACCCCCGCCTGGCCCCGGCCCGTCCGGGTCTCCCCCACCCGCAGAAAAGGCCAGGGGACACATGGTCCCAGGACGACGCGGTCGAGAGCCAGTGGCAGTCCGCTGGGATGCGGGGAGGAGAGACGCCCGAGCGTACCTAGGCCGACACTGCCACCGTGTGGGGTGAGAGGCCGGTGCGAGGAGAGCTCAAGAGTTCAGAGGAGGAGGAAGAGGAGCAGGAGGCAGAGAGGGAGGCGGGGGGTGGAGGGGAGGGCCAGGCTGAAGCTGTCTCGGGGGCGATGACGTGGAAGAGAAACGTTCCCCTTCAGAAGGGCGCTCCGAAGAGAGAGCGTTCCGGCGGGACCTTGAGAGCACCTTCAAGCTGGGAGCGGGGTGGGGTGGGGTGGGGTGGGGTGGGGGAGGGAATCATCCAGACGTAGGAAAGACACCAGGCACAGAAGGCGAGACCGCTTCTTGACCAAAGGGAATCGGATGCTTTTCTGTCCACGTCTGTGCTCCATCCTCAGACTCTCATGGGAATCCAGCCGGCCGGCCGGCCGGCCGGCCGGCCAGCCACCGTCGTGTCGCTCCTTTTCTGTTCTCTCCGTGTTTCATGGCGAGTGAGTGAGAGAGTCTTTCGATGGTTCGCTAGGATGTGTGAATGTCGTGGGACCATGGTACTTGTCAGCCGTGGATGAACAGAACGGCTTCGGCTTTCAGGGTGATCCTGAACTCCCACGCCAAGGGAGGCCTGTGTGTCCCTGTGTGCTGGAGGACACCGTGCTACCCACATCTTGATCTCGGACTGAACACAACCACCGTGGGGAGGGTGTTCGTGGGTTGGCTTCCTTTCCTTTCCCTATGGCGCTCACCTGACCGTCCTGCCCACTCTTTGGATCCTTGATCTCCCCCTCGCCCTCGAGGCCATCGGTCCTTTTCTCTCTCCTCCTCCCGCTCCCCGTCCTCCTACTCACCCTAGTTTCTCCCCCCGCCTCCCCACTCCCCGCCCCTCCACACACACGCAAGTCCCGCTCTTCTCAAATGGACCTCTCACCGACGGCCAACGTTTCCTTTCGCCTTCTTTCCTTCCTCCCGTCCTGCTTCCTTCCCCCCCTCTTTTTTTTTTTTTTCCCCTCGTGTGTTGTTCCCCCGTTCCTTTTCAGCTGTCCCGACGGTGTTTCCGAGTGCAGCGCATGACACAGAGATCACCAGGATGCATCTAGTGAGGGACCGTCCGTCACCGCTCGGTGTCACGGCAGATGACGTCTGGTGTCGTGACGCGCCCGTGACCCCTGGACTCCCCGGGTGGAAGGTCGCCCCGCGTCCTCTGTCTCCCTCGCCCGTGGCGCTCGTTCGCTCGTTCTCTCCCCCACCCCACCCCCCGCCACCGTCTCCCCCGCTCCCTCCTCTGGCCACCCCTCATGTGTTCCGTGGTGGTCTCTTAGGAGCCTGTTTCTCTTTGGTTCCGTTGTGTTCACGGTGTCTCGTTTGGTAGGTACTGCATGGAAACGACGGCTCTGAGGTATTTCATGGAGCATCATCCCCTCGAAAGGTCTCTCCAAGTTCCTGCAGACTGTGAGATTTCATTCCCTTCTGGTGGTTGAGTCCCATGCCTCTGTGTGCGTGTGTGTGTGTGTGTGTGTGTGAGTAGATACAGGCGTAGGCACACAGACAGAGAGCTCTCTCCTTCTGCGTGTACGGATGTCTACCTAGGTATGGGGGGGGGGGGTCGATCCCACACATACACACGTCCGTAGCTTCTTTGTCCCCTCCGTGGGCACTCCGTGGAGTGGCTGGGTTGGGTCGAAGGGGGACTCTTTGGTGGAGTGTTCCGAGGGAATCGCAGGACTCTTTTCCCTAGGGATGTGGTTTCTCTCTCTGGGAGGCCCCAGGGGATGAGATGTGATCTCTCTGAGTCCGCCCACGTGTTCCTCAGCGGCAGCAAAGACGCGTTCGATCGATCAGGAGCCACTGTCTTCTGATGTTTCGAACTTGCTGTCGCGATGGCGATTCCAGCTCCTGGGCCTTTCCCCTCCGAACGAGAAGGATCCTGGTCCAGATAAACGCCCCGGGGTGCTTCCGTGAGCCCGCCCCCACCCCCAGCAGCCCCAGCCCAGCCCAGCCCAGCCCAGCCCAGCCCAGCCCTGCCGCTGCTTGGTGTCCTACCTGGTGCTTCCGGGCGTCTGTCTGCTCTCCCCGTCTTTGGAAGGAAGGTGTCTGCTCGGGCCCCCTGCCTGCCCACTTCGCTCATCGGGGGTTGTTTCCCTTTTGGAGCCTGAGTTGTCTGACGCCTTGATCAGTTTTGGACAGAAAAGCCCCTTTTGCAAGATGCTTGCGCTTTCCCCGTATATACCGCGCGCGCACACACACACACACACGCACACACACACACACACACACACACACACGGATGTGTGTTTCCGTCCGTGTGTGTCTGTGAGTATCTATATGTACATAGATACACCTCTAGATACTCACACGCGCGCACGTAGACATCTACACAGACACGTGGGTATCTGTGCACTTAGGCACATGTACACGGACTTCTATGGACATGTGTGTATACACACGCACGTTCGCATATGCGTTGACGTGTGTGCGCATCTATGCACATGCATCTGCGTCTAGGCACTCTAGACGCACCGTGCACCTGTATGTGCGTACGTGCACGCATGTCTACTGATAGATACCTGTGTGGATATCGACACATAGACACTCGTACGTCTGGGTGGACCTCTCTAACGCGATACGTAGACGTCTGTGGATGTGTCCGTATGTGCGTATGCATGTGTGCATACACGTGTGCATATACGCACGCGGATAGATGCGTCTATGGAAGCATGCACGTACGTGAACGCATATACGTGCACCCACACCGGTGCGTATACATCACACGTATACACACGTGTGCATCTGTATGCGTGGACACGTCCGCCTTGATTTGTATGTGTGCGTCTATGGATACCGACGTATCTGCGCATACGAGCCTGTGTATTCGTGCCTGTGTATATCCGTGTGCGTCTGTGTATATATGCCTGTGTCTACGTATATACACGCAAGCGTACACGCACAGTAGAAACGCCTAGGCATACACGTGCGCAC
>NW_017190065.1:0-15705 GCF_001704415.2 Capra hircus
CTGCTTGCACGGAGCTAAGTGCGCCTCCAGTAGCAGAGCTCTAGCTCTGCTCAGAGCCCCGATCTGGCAGAGTTCCTGGCGCGAGCTGCTCTGCCGGGGGCTAGCCTTGCCCAGACTTGCCTTGCTTTTAGGCTGCCTCTCCAGGAAGGAGCAGGCAGCAGGAGCCTGGGAGTCGCCACTGGCGCCTTTCTTGCCTCAGCTCCAATCCTGCCTTGCCTTTGCACTTAGGTCCCAGTCCTCCTTAAGGAGAGCTTAGGGGCTGGTGGGTTGCACACTGCCAAGGGCTCCAGCAGTGAGAATTCTGTCAGAGGGAAGGGAAGGGCAACTGCAGGGCTCCTCCAGCGGTTGCTTGGCCGCCCAGATTCAGCGCCACACGGAGAGCACCAGGCTCCCAGGGCCCCTGGCTGGGGTTTTCAGCCCCGCACACACGGAGGCTGATTCCTTGGGTGCCCAGAAAGTGTATGACAGACGTAGGTTCCCTAGCACTCTCCTCCCCAGCAGAGACATGTGCAGGTGTTTGGGGCCTGATCCTGCGTGTCTGGGTTCCTGCCCACAGCCCCAACTCAGGGGAAGCAGCCCCTGAGGCAAGACCTGCTGCGGCCCCTGCGCCCGCCTGATAGGCGAGTGCACAGCCAGCAGGGAAGCGAGCCTCCTCGGGGGAAGAGGAGGCAGCAAGTCCCCGTCAAGCTGAAATCCCTGCTTCCACGAAGCTAAGTGCGACTCCAGTACGGCAGATCTCTAGCTCTGTTCAGAGGCCCGATCTGGCAGAGTTCCTGGCACCAAGATGCTCTGCCATAGGCGAGCCTTGCGCAGACTTGCCTTGCTTTAAGGCTCCCTCCCCAGGAAGGAGCAGGCTGTGTGAGGCTCGGAAACGCCACTGGCGCCTTCCTGGCTTCAGCTCTACCCCCTGCCTTGCCTTTGCACTTAGGTCCCAAGCGTCCTTGAGGAGGGCTTAGGGGCTGGTGGGTTGCACACTGCCAAGGGCTCCAGCAGTGAAAGCTCTGTCAGAGGGAAGCGAAGGGCAACAGCAGGGCTCCTTCAGCGGTTCCTTGGCCGCCCAGACAAAGCTCGGCACGGAGAGCACCAGGTTCCAAGGGCCCCTGGCTGGGTTTTGCATCCCCCACTCCCAGAGGCTGACTCCGTGGGTGCCTAGAAAGTGTGTGAGAGACGTAGGTTCCCTAGCACTCTCCTCCCCAGCAGAGACATGTGCAGGTGGTTGGGGCCTGATCCTGCGTGTCTGGGTTCCCGCCCACAGCCCAACTCAGGGGAAGCAGCCCCTGAGGCAAGACCTGCTGGAGGAGCCTTCGCGCCCGCCTGATAGGCGAGTGCACAGCCAGCAGGGAAGCGAGCCTCCTCGGGGGAAGAGGAGGCAGCCGAGCCCCGTCAAGAGGAAAGCCCTGCTTGCACGGAGCTAAGTGGCCTCCAGTACGGCAGAGCTCTAGCTCTGCTCAGAGCCCCGATGGCAGAGTTCCTGGCGAGGCTGCTCTGCCGGGGCTAGCCTTGCCCAGACTTGCCTTGCTTTTAGGCTCCCTCCCAGGAAGGAGGCAGGCAGCAGGAGCCTGGGACGCCACTGGCGGCCTTCTTGCCTCAGCTCCATCCTGCCTTGCCTTTGCACTTAGGTCCCAGTCCTTAAGGAGGCTTAGGGGCTGGTGGGTTGCACACTGCCAAGGGCTCCAGCAGTGAGAATTCTGTCAGAGGGAAGGGAAGGGCAACTGCAGGGCTCCTCCAGCGGTTGCTTGGCCGCCAGATTCAGCGCCACACGGAGAGCACCAGGCTCCCAGGGCCCCTGGCTGGGGTTTTCAGCCCGCACACACGGAGGCTGATTCCTTGGGTGCCCAGAAAGTGTATGACAGACGTAGGTTCCCTAGCACTCTCCTCCCAGCAGAGACATGTGCAGGTGTTTGGGGCCTGATCCTGCGTGTCTGGGTTCCTGCCCACAGCCCCAACTCAGGGGAAGCAGCCCCTGAGGCAAGACCTGCTGGAGGAGCCCTGCGCCCCGCCTGATAGGCGAGTGCACAGCCAGCAGGGAAGCGAGCCTCCTCGGGGGAAGAGGAGGCAGCAAGTCCCCGTCAAGCTGAAATCCCTGCTTACACGAAGCTAAGTGCGACTCCAGTACGGCAGATCTCTAGCTCTGTTCAGAGGCCCGATCTGGCAGAGTTCCTGGCACCAAGATGCTCTGCCATAGGCGAGCCTTGCGCAGACTTGCCTTGCTTTAAGGCTCCCTCCCCAGGAAGGAGCAGGCTGTGTGAGGCTCGGAAACGCCACTGGCGCCTTCCTGGCTTCAGCTCTACCCCCTGCCTTGCCTTTGCACTTAGGTCCCAAGCGTCCTTGAGGAGGGCTTAGGGGCTGGTGGGTTGCACACTGCCAAGGGCTCCAGCAGTGAAAGCTCTGTCAGAGGGAAGCGAAGGGCAACAGCAGGGCTCCTTCAGCGGTTCTTGGCCGCCCAGACAAAGCTCCGCACGGAGAGCACCAGGTTCCAAGGGCCCCTGGCTGGGTTTTGCATCCCCACACTCCCAGAGGCTGACTCCGTGGGTGCCTAGAAAGTGTGTGAGAGACGTAGGTTCCCTAGCACTCTCCTCCCCAGCAGAGACATGTGCAGGTGGTTGGGGCCTTATCCTGCGTGTCTGGGTTCCCGCCCACAGCCTCAACTCAGGGGAAGCAGCCCCTGAGGCAAGACCTGCTGGAGGAGCCCTGCGCGCCCGCCTGATAGGCGAGAGCACAGCCAGCAGTGTAGCGAGCCTCCTCGGGGAAGAGGAGGCAGCCGAGCCCAGTCAAGAGGAAAGCCCTGCTTGCACGGAGCTAAGTGGGCCTCCAGTACGGCAGAGCTCTAGCTCTGCTCAGAGCCCCCGATCTGGCAGAGTTTCTGGCGCGAGGCTGCTCGGCCGGGCTCGCCTTGCCCAGACTTGCCTTGCTTTTAGGCTCCCTCCCCAGGAAGGAGCTGTCTGAGCGAGCCTGGGAGACGCCACTGGTGCCTTCCTTGCCTCAGCTCCAATCCTGCCTTGCCTTTGCACATAGGTGCCAGGCGTCGTTGGGGAGGGCTTAGGGGGTGTGGGTTGCACACTGCCAAGGGCTTCAGCAGTGAGAGCTCTGTCAGAGGAAGGGAAGGGCAACTGCAGGGCTCCTCCAGCGGTTTCTAGGCCGCCTAGAATCAGCGCCGCACCGAGAGCACCAGGCTCCCAGGGCCCCTGGCTGGGTTTTCAGCCCCGCACACACGGAGGCTGATTCCTTGGGTGCCCAGAAAGTGTATGACAGACGTAGGTTCCCTAGCACTCTCCTCCCCAGCAGAGACATGTGCAGGTGGTTGGGGCCTGATCCTGCGTGTCTGGGTTCCTGCCCACAGCCCCAACTCAGGGGAAGCAGCCCCTGAGGCAAGACCTGCTGGAGGAGCCCCTGCGCCCCGCCTGATAGGCGAGTGCACAGCCAGCAGGGAAGCGAGCCTCCTCGGGGGAAGAGGAGGCAGCCCAGCCCCGTCAAGTTGAAAGCCCTGCTTGCACGGAGCTAAGTGCGCCTCCAGTACGGCAGAGCTCTAGCTCTGCTCAGAGCCCCGATCTGGCAGAGTTCCTGGCGCGAGGCTGCTCTGCCGGGGGCTAGCCTTGCCCAGACTTGCCTTGCTTTTAGGCTGCCTCTCCAGGAAGGAGCAGGCAGCAGGAGCCTGGGAGTCGCCACTGGCGCCTTTCTTGCCTCAGCTCCAATCCTGCCTTGCCTTTGCACTTAGGTCCCAGTCCTCCTTAAGGAGAGCTTAGGGGCTGGTGGGTTGCACACTGCCAAGGGCTCCAGCAGTGAGAATTCTGTCAGAGGGAAGGGAAGGGCAACTGCAGGGCTCCTCCAGCGGTTGCTTGGCCGCCCAGATTCAGCGCCACACGGAGAGCACCAGGCTCCCAGGGCCCCTGGCTGGGTTTTTCAGCCCCGCACACACGGAGGCTGATTCCTTGGGTGCCCAGAAAGTGTATGACAGACGTAGGTTCCCTAGCACTCTCCTCCCCAGCAGAGACATGTGCAGGTGTTTGGGGCCTGATCCTGCGTGTCTGGGTTCCTGCCCACAGCCCAACTCAGGGGAAGCAGCCCCTGAGGCAAGACCTGCTGGAGGAGCCCTGCGCCCCGCCTGATAGGCGAGTGCACAGCCAGCAGGGAAGCGAGCCTCCTCGGGGGAAGAGGAGGCAGCAAGTCCCCGTCAAGCTGAAATCCCTGCTTACACGAAGCTAAGTGCGACTCCAGTACGGCAGATCTCTAGCTCTGTTCAGAGGCCGATCTGGCAGAGTTCCTGGCACCAAGATGCTCTGCCATAGGCGAGCCTTGCGCAGACTTGCCTTGCTTTAAGGCTCCCTCCCCAGGAAGGAGCAGGCTGTGTGAGGCTCGGAAACGCCACTGGCGCCTTCCTGGCTTCAGCTCTACCCCTGCCTTGCCTTTGCACTTAGGTCCCAAGCGTCCTTGAGGAGGGCTTAGGGGCTGGTGGGTTGCACACTGCCAAGGGCTCCAGCAGTGAAAGCTCTGTCAGAGGGAAGCGAAGGGCAACAGCAGGGCTCCTTGGGCGCCTTGGCCGCCCAAGCTCCGCACGGAGAGCACCAGGTCCAGGGCCCCTGGCTGGGTTTTGCATCCCCACACTCCCAGAGGCTGACTCCGTGGGTGCCTAGAAAGTGTGTGAGAGACGTAGGTTCCCTAGCACTCTCCTCCCCAGCAGAGACATGTGCAGGTGGTTGGGGCCTTATCCTGCGTGTCTGGGTTCCCGCCCACAGCCTCAACTCAGGGGAAGCAGCCCCTGAGGCAAGACCTGCTGGAGGAGCCCTGCGCGCCCGCCTGATAGGCGAGAGCACAGCCAGCAGTGTAGCGAGCCTCCTCGGGAGAAGAGGAGGCAGCCGAGCCCAGTCAAGAGGAAAGCCCTGCTTGCACGGAGCTAAGTGGGCCTCCAGTACGGCAGAGCTCTAGCTCTGCTCAGAGCCCCGATCTGGCAGAGTTTCTGGCGCGAGGCTGCTCGGCCGGGGGCTCGCCTTGCCCAGACTTGCCTTGCTTTTAGGCTCCCTCCCCAGGAAGGAGCTGTCTGAGCGAGCCTGGGAGACGCCACTGGTGCCTTCCTTGCCTCAGCTCCAATCCTGCCTTGCCTTTGCACATAGGTGCCAGGCGTCGTTGGGAGGGCTTAGGGGTGGTGGGTTGCACACTGCCAAGGGCTTCAGCAGTGAGAGCTCTGTCAGAGGGAAGGGAAGGGCAACTGCAGGGCTCCTCCAGCGGTTTCTAGGCCGCCTAGAATCAGCGCCGCACCGAGAGCACCAGGCTCCCAGGGCCCCTGGCTGGGGTTTTCAGCCCCGCACACACGGAGGCTGATTCCTTGGGTGCCCAGAAAGTGTATGACAGACGTAGGTTCCCTAGCACTCTCCTCCCCAGCAGAGACATGTGCAGGTGGTTGGGGCCTGATCCTGCGTGTCTGGGTTCCTGCCCACAGCCCCAACTCAGGGGAAGCAGCCCCTGAGGCAAGACCTGCTGGAGGAGCCCTGCGCGCCCCGCCTGATAGGCGAGTGCACAGCCAGCAGGGAAGCGAGCCTCCTCGGGGAAGAGGAGGCAGCCCAGCCCCGTCAAGTTGAAAGCCCTGCTTGCACGGAGCTAAGTGCGCCTCCAGTACGGCAGAGCTCTAGCTCTGCTCAGAGCCCCGATCTGGCAGAGTTCCTGGCGCGAGGCTGCTCTGCCGGGGGCTAGCCTTGCCCAGACTTGCCTTGCTTTTAGGCTGCCTCTCCAGGAAGGAGCAGGCAGCAGGAGCCTGGGAGTCGCCACTGGCGCCTTTCTTGCCTCAGCTCCAATCCTGCCTTGCCTTTGCACTTAGGTCCCAGTCCTCCTTAAGGAGAGCTTAGGGGCTGGTGGGTTGCACACTGCCAAGGGCTCCAGCAGTGAGAATTCTGTCAGAGGGAAGGGAAGGGCAACTGCAGGGCTCCTCCAGCGGTTGCTTGGCCGCCCAGATTCAGCGCCACACGGAGAGCACCAGGCTCCCAGGGCCCCTGGCTGGGGTTTTCAGCCCCGCACACACGGAGGCTGATTCCTTGGGTGCCCAGAAAGTGTATGACAGACGTAGGTTCCCTAGCACTCTCCTCCCCAGCAGAGACATGTGCAGGTGTTTGGGGCCTGATCCTGCGTGTCTGGGTTCCTGCCCACAGCCCCAACTCAGGGGAAGCAGCCCCTGAGGCAAGACCTGCTGGAGGAGCCCTGCGCCCCCGCCTGATAGGCGAGTGCACAGCCAGCAGGGAAGCGAGCCTCCTCGGGGGAAGAGGAGGCAGCAAGTCCCCGTCAAGCTGAAATCCCTGCTTACACGAAGCTAAGTGCGACTCCAGTACGGCAGATCTCTAGCTCTGTTCAGAGGCCCGATCTGGCAGAGTTCCTGGCACCAAGATGCTCTGCCATAGGCGAGCCTTGCGCAGACTTGCCTTGCTTTAAGGCTCCCTCCCCAGGAAGGAGCAGGCTGTGTGAGGCTCGGAAACGCCACTGGCGCCTTCCTGGCTTCAGCTCTACCCCTGCCTTGCCTTTGCACTTAGGTCCCAAGCGTCCTTGAGGAGGGCTTAGGGGCTGGTGGGTTGCACACTGCCAAGGGCTCCAGCAGTGAAAGCTCTGTCAGAGGGAAGCGAAGGGCAACAGCAGGGCTCCTTCAGCGGTTCCTTGGCCGCCCAGACAAAGCTCCGCACGGAGAGCACCAGGTTCCAAGGGCCCCTGGCTGGGTTTTGCATCCCCACACTCCCAGAGGCTGACTCCGTGGGTGCCTAGAAAGTGTGTGAGAGACGTAGGTTCCCTAGCACTCTCCTCCCCAGCAGAGACATGTGCAGGTGGTTGGGGCCTTATCCTGCGTGTCTGGGTTCCCGCCCACAGCCCAACTCAGGGGAAGCAGCCCCTGAGGCAAGACCTGCTGGAGGAGCCCTGCGCGCCCGCCTGATAGGCGAGAGCACAGCCAGCAGTGTAGCGAGCCTCCTCGGGAGAAGAGGAGGCAGCCGAGCCCAGTCAAGAGGAAAGCCCTGCTTGCACGGAGCTAAGTGCGCCTCCAGTACGGCAGAGCTCTAGCTCTGCTCAGAGCCCCGATCTGGCAGAGTTTCTGGCGCGAGGCTGCTCGGCCGGGGGCTCGCCTTGCCCAGACTTGCCTTGCTTTTAGGCTCCCTCCCCAGGAAGGAGCTGTCTGAGCGAGCCTGGGAGACGCCACTGGTGCCTTCCTTGCCTCAGCTCCAATCCTGCCTTGCCTTTGCACATAGGTGCCAGGCGTCGTTGGGGAGGGCTTAGGGGGTGGTGGGTTGCACACTGCCAAGGGCTTCAGCAGTGAGAGCTCTGTCAGAGGGAAGGGAAGGGCAACTGCAGGGCTCCTCCAGCGGTTTCTAGGCCGCCTAGAATCAGCGCCGCACCGAGAGCACCAGGCTCCCAGGGCCCCTGGCTGGGGTTTTCAGCCCCGCACACACGGAGGCTGATTCCTTGGGTGCCCAGAAAGTGTATGACAGACGTAGGTTCCCTAGCACTCTCCTCCCCAGCAGAGACATGTGCAGGTGTTTGGGGCCTGATCCTGCGTGTCTGGGTTCCTGCCCACAGCCCAACTCAGGGGAAGCAGCCCCTGAGGCAAGACCTGCTGGAGGAGCCCTGCGCCCCCGCCTGATAGGCGAGTGCACAGCCAGCAGGGAAGCGAGCCTCCTCGGGGGAAGAGGAGGCAGCAAGCCCCGTCAAGCTGAAATCCCTGCTTACACGAAGCTAAGTGCGACTCCAGTACGGCAGATCTCTAGCTCTGTTCAGAGGCCCGATCTGGCAGAGTTCCTGGCACCAAGATGCTCTGCCATAGGCGAGCCTTGCGCAGACTTGCCTTGCTTTAGGCTCCCTCCCCAGGAAGGAGCAGGCTGTGTGAGGCTGGGAAAGGCAACTGGCGCCTTCCTGGCTTCAGCTCTACCCCTGCCTTGCCTTTGCACTTAGGTCCCAGCGTCCTTGAGGAGGGCTTAGGGGCTGGTGGGTTGCACACTGCCAAGGGCTCCAGCAGTGAAAGCTCTGTCAGAGGGAAGCGAAGGGCAACAGCAGGGCTCCTTCAGCGGTTGCTTGGCCGCCCAGACAAAGCTCCGCACGGAGAGCACCAGGTTCCAAGGGCCCCTGGCTGGGTTTTGCATCCCCACACTCCCAGAGAGCTGCAAGTGTGTGTGCCTAGAAAGTGTGTGAGAGACGTATGTTCCCTAGCACTCTCCTCCCCAGCAGAGACATGTGTGCCTTGGAGGGCTTAGGGATCGCTGAGTTCCACACTTCCAAGGGCTCCAGCACTGAGAGCTCTGTCGACGGGAAGGGAAGGGCAACTGCAGAGCTCCTTCAGCTGTTGCTTGGCTGTCCAGCTCCGCACATTGAGAGCACCATGCACCCAAGGGCCCCTGGGTGGTGTCTGCAGCCAGCAGGCTGGCGACTCACTTGTGGTCTCCCATCATTTGCCTGAAATACATAGGTTCCCTAATGCTCTCTCCCCAGCAGAGCTGTGTGCAGGTTGTTGGGGCCTGCCCCTGCGTGTCTGGGTTCCCGCCCACAACCCCAGCTCAGGGGAAGTAACCCCTGAGCCAAGACCTGCAGGAGGCGAGGTATGGCTCCGCCTGGAAGCCGAGTGCACAGGACAAGTGGAAGGGAGCCTCCTCCGGGGAAGAGGAGGCAGCCCAGTCGCCTGCTGCTGCAAGCCTTGCTGGGGTGGAGCCGAGTGCGCCTCCAGTATGGCAGAGCTCCAGCTCCGCTGAGAGCCCTGATCTGGCAGAGTTCCTTGCGCGAGGCTGCTCTGCCTGGGGCGAGCCTTGCCCAGACTTGCCTGGCTTCTAGACTTCCTGCCCAGGAAGGAGCAGTCTGCACGAGGTTGGGAGACGCCACTGGCACCTTCCTGGCCTCAGCTCTGCTCCTGCCTTGCCTTTGCACCTAGGCCCCAGGCGTTCTTGTGGTGGCTTAGGGGCCGGTGGCTTCCACACTGCCAAGGGCTCCAACAGTGAGAGCTCTGTTCGAGGGAAATGAAGGGTATATTTGGAATGCAATCGTTTATCAGATGTGAGACCCACACCTTCACCCTGAACCCTCACCCCGAGCCCTTACCCTCGCCCTCACCCACACCCTCACCCTGAACCCTTACCCTCACCCTCACCTTGAAGCCTTACCCTCACCCCTAACCCTAACCCTCACGCCTCACCCCTCACCCTAACAAGTTGGGGGGCTGTTCTGCACACTGTAACCTTAACCCTTCCCTCACCCGACACCCTATCCACATCCTAACCCTAACCCACTTCATAGTCACGCCCCTCAACCCTATACTTACCCTTGAAGTACGTACCTGCATCATCTTCGTTTTGGACACTTCCCATGCATAACAAAAGACAAGGTTGGAATGTTTCAAACATCGATCCAAGACCCATTATCCACATAAAAGGGATATAAATACTCTGATCACATCATTTAAATCTCTTGCATCACCAAAATACCTCTCCACCACGTATCCAATCGCCATTGATGGATCACATCTATCTCATACATTTTATAACTTAGCAATCAGATACGCCACCCGTAATCTGGGTAATTATATACACAGGATATATTGATACCATAAATATTTCAACAAATTCCACTTTCTACGATGAGTTTCAATCCTTCACAAAAAGTAGGATGAACGGCACCTGTTTCCACTAGGATCCATAGCATTGCACAAAGTGACAGTGAGCGTGAAAATCTTAATGATGACCACCGGAAAGAAGGTCAGCACGGCTGATATCACAGATTTTTCAGTGTTCCAGATACGACTTCTACCCAAATCCATAAAGAAAGACATATGCATAGGAAACTACAAATTGAAAGCAAGTCTATTGAGATAAATATTGGACCATCAATTGTATGAATCTTTAAGGGCATCACTGCAGACATTCTTCAGACATTCTTCAAATTCATAGAATGACACACAAAGTATGGCTACGTACAATCCATTCGGTTTTATAAACCACTCATGAATAACCTCACAAGCCATTGAAAACCAGATGACACTTTCAAATAGCTTCGATCTACAAACAAGGCTGTAAGACAGAAAGTTAAAATCGAAATACATGAACTAAATCCTCAATAGATATGAAAACATCCCTTGGTAGTGAAGTCGATTCACATTAGCTTATTAGGGCTTTCATGCACAGATCCACGGGGCATATACAGAACCATTCCTCCAACAAAACTGAAGAATGACTTTAAAATCGGCAAACAAAACATGAGTATATGTGTTCACACACTTCATGGAGCAAGGGTTTCTTCGATCTGAAAACTGGCGTCGATGAAGGACTGTGTGAAGAATACTTCAAAGTCTATTTGGCAAACACAGCCTACGTTGGCTATATTTAGTCCTCAGATGAATGGAATGTCATGAGTACTGGGCGTTTCAAAGAAGCAGCCTGTGAAGCTCTGGACGCTTATTGGGATGCGTGGTATACCACATTCACACGTTTCAGTAGCATTGGTGCAAAAACGATACACTTCTCAGGGGAAGCTTCTACATGGACTCTTGGGATCAGAGCTCTAACTCATACACACATACTTTTCCTTTGAAAATGATCCTGCATGATAAGCAAACAAAACACTGGATGAACACCTAGACGGTGAGCTCTGTACTAAATGATTTGAAAGCCCAGTAGATGGAATGAGCTGATGAGGAAGACTACAAACGAGTCATCTTCTTCAACTTGGTCAAACTGCTCATAGTCATACAAGTGAATGAAAAGTGGAGCCTGTTGTCATTCAATCTGTTGGAAAAGAAAGAGAATAATACAACAAATTAGCAAATCTTATTTTCTTCATAAACATTATATTATTTCTGCACAGCTTTCTTACTGGCATGAATAGAATATCTGCAATAATCACTTGTCACAGTGAAATGGATTCACATTCGATATCGATTCACATCTAGAATTGATGCCATAGCTGCTTGATACTATTGCTTGAGTGAATGCAACTTATGTGACTTCACAAACTACAAACACGACTAACATAATAGGTATTAAAAAACCTTGAGTGACATGAGCGTGAAGACTTAGTAGAGTTGCTCTCAAGAATCATGATACTATTCTTCACTCCAGCCATAGGACTGGAATCTGTACATTAACACCCCTGCAAAAGAAACGGGAAGGATAGAATAATAATAAAGGAACTTCATAACTATATTCCTACTGTCAACATTCAACACTATGTTTTCTTTTCAACTGACTTTCCATATTTGGTCTACTGTAACCTCTTCTGTGTTCATTTTTATGCTAAACTTATTGCCAACAGTAAAATTACCATATGAGCTCTAATGAATTTTTTTACTTGCAAAGCTAGTGATAGAACCAAAGGCCAATATCTACATCAAACAGGAGGAATGGAATGGAAACTGTAAACAATTTTATGGAATAGCATTTCCGTGCTCCTATTCAGTCAAACGGACATTCCAAAGGATGTGATTTTTCTGAAAGTTTATTTCGGAAACTTGGAAGTGGATGACTGCAAACAATAAAACGAATAATATATTGATACATTAATACGAATAATATACAGTGGGTCATTCTTTTTTCTATTCTGCCACAGCTAACTGACTGGAAGTCAGTTGTCGTAACTACTACTAACAGAAGACCCTCACCGATGAGTGAAGATATATAGGAAAATCCATAATAGATCTAAAAACCGTCAAAGATAAAATGGTCATGAAAAAATACAGTGACAGTTTAGTTGGTATAAGAAACAGGATGATTATGAAAGCAAAGCCAACAATCATGGATAGGCCATGGAAGCCCGTGGCTGTCACGAGTGTTGACTTGCTATCCTTCATCTGAGGTTGTTAAAAGTGCGTGGTAAAATCCAGAGGTTTGCAGCAGTGGTAACCTCCTGAGCAGACTGAAATCCAAAGGGTTTCCAGAATATCCTGACGATTTTCCATCTACTAGGCTGTGGTGAGCTCAAGCAATACATACTCCAGAGGACAGAAGACAGACGTCTACTGCACTTAGGGAGAAAGGGAATGTTGCTGCTCGGCCTAGTACAAGTGTAGAAGCAACACCTCGGTGATTCGATCTTTAAAGACTCCATACATATGAGAAAGACTGGTATGAATAATCCTTCAGAAGCGCCTTCTCAGACCTCCTCCCATCATAAGCACAAGCATAATGAAAACACTGAGTTTTCATGGGCTCACGCAAAATTAGACTCACTTATGACTTTGCTTTGAGAAGAGTTGAACTACTCATTGTTTAAGAGAAATGACCCTTTCTTCTCTGAAGACTTGTGAATCATTCATAGGGTGTGGTGAATAAACTACTTAAGGATCTAATCCATAAAAATGCGATAGGCTAAGCACAGAGATGTTTTTCTCCCTTTCTCAAAGGATGGAACATTTTGTATTTGCACTGACTTTATGTCTTGACTTCATGTACAATTAGATATTGATTTTTTTAGTTGACATACAATAGGACTAAAAATATCGATATAATACTGATAACTCATGTTGGTATGTGTGGTTGTCACATAGGATTCACAGGAGATTTAGATTCACAGTTGTCAACGTAAAGGATGAATGCTATTTAGCTTCTTCGTGACTCTAGACCACGAATGAAGAGTTTTCCTCAACATATTTCACTGAGGGAAATACAAGGATGATAGGCATAATACTATGCTTCGACTCACGGATATCGAAGCATTGTTCACAATACAGATCTGATTTTCGAAATCAGGGTTCTTTCAGTGTCCTTGAACAGCATTTGTTTTTCTGGATACAGAAGAAAAAACTCATGAGTATCAAACTGGTTCCCAGAAAACATGTGTATGAATTGTTATCTTCCTGAACCAGGGATCAAACCCACATCACTTCCACCTCCTGCACTGGTAGGCAGAGTATTTCTTGATCAACTGCGCCACCTGGGAATCGACATACATTTCAAGGACCACTGCCATCAGCTTCTACTGTTCATGACCAAACTAGGAGAAACAACATTGGAAGAAGGACTCATAAGGGTACTCATAGGAAGTACTCATAAGTCAAGGAACCGTTCTACTGGGTCCTCTCGTTATTACTGGGACAAGTCAGTTCCTCCGATGATGATGGGTATAACTGAAAAATTATTACAAATGCATGGGATGCGATGTCTACATGATAAATGTGTTCCTCTTATACTATTGCTTCAGGGATGTCTACTTCCGCATGAACGACTGCACTACAAGGGATGCCTGCTATTCCAGCTCAAGCAACAGATAGTCAAGTGCAGATCATTGTCCTTTGTTGAAAATAATCAGCAGTTTGTCAACATAGGGAACATGCCGGAGGAACCCTTGGGATGGAACTCTAAAAACAGGTTGGGCCCTCTTTTTGCCAGGCCCTGCGATAAAATACAAATCAGAAAAAGAAAAATAGCATCGGTTTTGTCAGGACTTCCTCATCTTTTCTTTCTCGGTAGCAGGAAGCAGACATTGAGGCCAGAGGACTGCAGGATTTCATTGTGAACTAACGTTGGGTGGGGTGGAGGCTCATCACTCTAGTAAGAATGTGGCTCACTAAAACGGAATTTCATTCACTTCATGGACATAGAGTTCTAGAATCCTTCATTAAGGAATTCAATAAGCTATATTTCCTTACACCTTCACAATCTCTTGGTTTACAAGAATGTCAATTGCTAGTCCAGCACTTATACAATGAGTGTTACAGGTAGTATGAGTGTATAAATGATGACGAGCAATGACAGGAAGTTTATTTATTCTCTGTTTGAATTCTTGATTTTTTATATAATTTTTTATAATATCCTTACAGATGTAAATATTTTAGTGACATGTATAAATACACGTTGAGTAGTGCTATGATAACTCATAGTGTTGCCACAATAAATATCATGGTTATTATGTGCTTTTCATATATTCCTTTGGAGATTCTCTTGCATTATACATCATCATAAGATATTTAATAGTTTCCTAAACTGTACAGTAGGTCCTTGTGGCTTCTTTTATATATGGTAATGTATTTGTTAATAATTCAAACAAAAACTGGTACACAAATATTCATAGTGACATTCACAATAGCTCAAAGGTAGAACTCATTCAAGTGTCCGTTGGTGGGAGACTGAATATGCAACGCAAGGTATATTCAGAAGCTTGAACGGTATTCCACCATACAAAAAAGTACATTAAATGGTGCTGCCACTCTGCAAGACATTACACAAATGACTCCAAAACGAACACGTGGAAGAAATACATAGTTCGATTCCAATTCATGCTATGTACCCAAAAGGATTGGGAAAGGGGGCTGAAAAAAATGGATACTCCTTCCGTCATACTCACAACAGCATGATTCACACTGGCAAACAAACAGAAGCAATCGAAGTGTCCATGGCAGCCAATTCCATAAACAAACTGTGGTATACACACAATGGAATCTGATTCGGCCCTTCAAAGTCAGTAATTCTGACAATGCGACAATGTGGACAAACCTTATGGTCATTAGATTAAGTGAAATAAACCAGACCAAAAAAAGACAAACGTTCTGTGATTCCGCTCATATGAGATATCCAAACAAGTCAAATCTGTCAGAAATAGCAGAAAGTGATTCCGACCGATCGAAAAGAGTTCATGTTTCATGGACCTCAGTTTCCCTTGGAAAAACTGACTTCCCATCATATCTCCAAAACCAATTAGACAAATAACTGGAAGCTATATCCAGTCAAATGAATGTAGACATAATGTTACAGTGTACACCAAACTCACTCAAACTTCTCAACAGACAAAAGGCAAAACTGTATCTGTGGCACCTCAGCTTAGCTTAAAACTGTATCTACGGTACCTCACTTCTGCTTATAAAATTTAACAACAACAACAACACACTAAAGGCTATCCAAAAAAGGATAGAAAACACATATAACATCAACTTTAAAAAATTAGAAATTGAAACGGTGAAAAACCTTATTCACAAAACTTAAACACAAGCCACAGGAAACTATATTTATAAAATAGATATCTGATAAAGGATTGTTCTCCAAATATACCAAAAAATCTAGAACAATCTCATAAAATATGTATACACCTAAACACCTGGCCTACAAAAATATAAAGATAGTAAATAAGCCTATCAAAAAGACTCAAAACCACATAGCATTAGGAAATGACAAACTAAAATAACAGTGAGGTAGCACTGCACACCTATTAGATCCAGTCAACTCAAGAAAAGGGGGTAGGGCACAGCTTCTCCGGTGGCTCAGTGGTAAAGAATCTGCCTGACAATGCAAGACACTCTAGTTCGATCCCTTACCCCAGAAGATCCCACAAGCCACAGAGAAACATAGCTGGATTTTTCCACAGCTAAACAAGGCTCACCTGTGACCTGAATCCTTCATGTCCAGCACTTACTAAACAGCTTTGAAAACATGTCCAGACAAAAAAGGATCGCATGATTATATACAACAGCTCGACTTGAATCACTACAAACTTTCAAATATCAGGATGTCTTCAGTAGATGACAGTGTAAACAAATGGGGATACATGCAAAGTGAAGGGGAGCAAATGCTACCACAAAATATACCACCTCAGCATGAGGATTAGTTGGACCCAATTAACTTTTATTTTTTTAGAGGACACATGATCATCTCTGAAACCCAAGTTCAAGACAGCTCTTCTGTGAGTCACATTTACCAGAGAAATCTCATTTCAAAGGAATCCTCTCTATATGCCAGATAGAAGGATGAGACACAGTCTGACTCAGTTTCCTGGTTT